>NW_028318130.1:10671401-10833001 GCF_062004578.1 Staurois parvus | reverse complement strand
TGAACCAACTGAATTTTGATCCATCTATGGCCAGCTTAAGTCATGTCCCTATTAATGAGATAACAGCTGTCAAAACAAAAGAGATTTGACAGTTGATTGACAGTGGGAGGGGCTTAATATTGTGCTGAAAATGTCAGTATAGATACTATTGGGAGATTACTCATTTACAGATTGAAAAACAAATTTTAATAATTAAGAATCAACAACAATTTGTCACTAACACACTGTTTGTGTAAAATCCCCTGCAACAATGTGTCCATGCTATACTCAACTAATATAACTTCAGTGATAAAATGCCAAATAAACAGCACACAATATTAACATATTGTTTAGTATATATGGATACCAATTTTCCTGTCTGTAGCTTCTGGTTAATATAGCTTGTTCAGTTAATTCTTGCATCTCATGTGACAATGCTCTGTCCTTGTCACCCAAATGTGCTCCTGCATTTTCAATTTGTCACAGGGTTTCATGGAGTCTACAAGTGGCTGATTCTACACACATTACACAGGCATGGTCCACTCTTTTTCATCATCGGTGAACCTGCTTTGAAAAATGCCATGCAACCATTGATGCAGCATATGTGTGTAGACAGGAAGTGACTGCAAATAAAATGTGTGAGATCAGCAGAAGGGTTGAGCTCCAGTCTGAACTCATGTTTGGACAAAATTTTGCTTGTTCAGAGATTGGATGAATGACTGAATTAAATGGATGTTCAGTAAGAGGTACCTCCTGGCTGCAGTGGAAAGTGAAATATTTAGCAGTGATATTACTACTACTGCTAAATGTGATAGTTTCCCTCTCTAGCTCAGTGAAAGTTTCATGCTCATCTGTCACCTGGAAATTACCAGTTCGCAGGTGAATATAAACAAAGGAAACAAATTATTCTTCAGGTCTGGTAAGTATTTCAAAGAAAACCCCATGCAAAAAAATAACAAAAAAGAAGCATGAGATCTCCCCAAAATACATACTAGACCCTTACCTGAGTCTGGCTGGCAAGCACACCCCTTCTAGCCATACTAGAGTGCATTCTTTTAGTATATAAAGGTAATATATCAGGAGAGACCCCCCAGCAGAGCACCATGTCCCTATATGGGTGATGACAAGGGCTTTTTCTCACAATCCTGGCCTGGTGATTGTGGGGTATGTGGGCAAGGGGATAATCAGAATCTAAAAGCCCCCAATTAAAAATAATTTAGTCCCAGATATTGCCCACAATGTGAGTGAATAGGGGTATCTATTGATATTCTAAGGAGTCTTCACTTGAGCTCTTGAAGGTGGAGATGGATTTGACTAAGAACAGATAAAAAAGGAATAAGGGATCACAACCCTGTAGGATACACAGTTCAAACTGTTTGTGCAGAAGGTATAGACAATGGAATAGTTGGTGCTTGCGATATATAAAGAAAGGGAACTGCTGGATGCTGGAATTAAGATGTTTATTAAGGGAGAACTCTGCTCTGCTAATGGCAGAAGAGTGCCCCAATTATCCTAGTGAAAATACATATGGGCATACCATGTCTGAATGTCTGAAAATCCTCCAATGAAGATTGACACCAAAGCTGCTTCTGAAGGTAGTAACAGAAGTGGTAAAAAATATGTCATTTTAGAGAAACGGTTTATGACCACCCAGAAAACAATATTGCCCTCAGAGAAAGACAAATGTGTAATAAAGTCCATGGCAATATGGCTAAAAGGTTCCTCAGATACACATAGTTGAAGCAGCGGTCCTGCTGGAGCTTGGGTGGGATATTTAGTCTGGACAGACACTGGACATGCTTTTATATACTGTTCTGCAGCCACCAATACTGAAGACCCAGCCACCAATACTGGTGAGAGAGAAGGACAAAGGTTTTATGAACCCCAGGGTGTCCTGAAACTGTAAAGTCATGGGCCCAATGTAGTCATTTGGTATGTAGGTCTGAAGACACAAACATTTTACTCAAAGAGATTGCAGAATCTTGAAGATCTGAATGATGAATCTTTGGATCTGAAGGAATGCAAAAGGCATCCACTTGAGAATTGGTTGTTCCCGATTTGAAAGTAATGTCAAAGTAAAACTGAAAGAAAAACAGTGACCAGTGAGTCTGCTCTGGGATCAAGTGATGACCGGAACAGATGAGTGTGACAATGTCCATTTCATGCCATTTGTTTGACAATCCCATGCCTATTAGCCCATTATAAAATGGCCATTACTGATTTCTTAGATTTGGTTTCTCATGAATCATGAAGCAATGGTGTTTAGATTCAACATCTAAACGTTTCAAAATTCACTGAACCTGCCACGGACCAAACCAAGGTAGAATACCAATCATCACTAATCAGCAGCACTGAGATGCAATAAAGTAAAAGCAAGATGAAAATGCATGATAAGAAAACAAAAATAATTGTTTTAATAATATTTTTAATTAGTCTAATATACCATACTGTGTATATTGTTACTGTTTACTTGAGGTGTGTGTACTGTTAATATTACACAGTGTACCATATGCTTCTTTACTTTGTTTAGTTTCTATAATTTTACATTAAGCTCCTTGCTAGTCTATGTGCTGCTAGGTTATACCTTCATCTCTCCATGAAGCTGGCTTATAACTATAGAATGATGCTTTTGTCCCTGAGCTCCTAAGCAAATTATAGCTAATGCTTGAAAAGATTCAGTCCACCTTGGAGTTCATTATTATTTGTTTCTCTAAAGAAAAAAAGTACCTTCAAATCTCATCTTTTACTGTACAGATAGATAGTATAAGGTCTCACAGACCATTTGTTTCACCTATCTTTGCCAGCTGTCAATAATATTGTAATAACCTGCATGCAATTTTCTTTCAAAAAATTTCATGTAATATTTTACCTATTCAAATGTTTTCATATCAAAATGCTTAATTACATTTTTTGAACAAATGTTTTAACTCATTATTTCAGTGGCACAATTAAGTGACAGCTACACATAAAACGTACTTAGTAACTTGATTAAATATCATAGTAGGACATACCAAGAAATAAAGAATGGTTGTTCTTGTTAGTTATTATTTAATAATGTTACAAGATCTCTGGAGAGATAATGTTCTGTAAAAGTGGAAATATCATAACCTAATCATCACCTCAATAATTTCTTTCCTATGACTATTCAAGACTGAATGCTTTATTATGTTCATACAACTGTCATGCATTTAATGTTATTTACTTTTTATCATTTATGCCACATTTTATTAAAAAATGACTTATTTGTCCAACAAAAAATACTGTCAATGTTTTATTTTTTCATAATAGTATAGCCTTTTGCCTGAATTATGACTGATTAAGTCAACTTGGGTTTATTAAAAATATTGGAAACATAAATCTTTTTAAATAAGACCAATATACTACATACACTGTAAATACTAAAAGTTTAACATTCTATGTTTTACTATAATTATAAAATGTCAACTCAACTCTTAACTACATGCAGACCGGCGTGTTAAACCTCCTTCTTGTCTAGGCCATTTTTTAGCTTTCAGCCCTGTCACATTTTGATGGACAATTACTCAGGCATGTACCACTGTACATAAGTGACTTTTATATCATTTTATATGACAGATAGATTTGGTCACCACTTTTTTTATTTTTCTATGTAAAGAATTTGTGGGGAAAAAGTTTTCCTTAGTTTCTGCTATAAAACTTTGCAAATAAATATTTTTTTTTCTTAACCACTAGCCTACAGGGCACTTATACCCCCTTCCTGCCCAGGCCAATTTCCAGCTTTCAGCGCTGTCACACTTTGAATGACAATTGCGCGGTCATGCAACACTGTACCCATATGAAATTTTTTAAATTTTTGTGAGACAGATAGAGCTTTCTTTTGGTGGTATTTAATCACCTCTGGGATTTTTATTTTTTCTTAAACAAACCAAAAACCACAGAACATTTTGAAAAAAAAAACATTTTTTCTTAGTTTTTGCTATACAATTTTGCAAATAAGTGATTTTTCTCCTTCACTGATGTGCCTAATGAGGCTGCAGTGATGGACACTGATAGGCTGCACTGATGGACACGGATAGGTGGCACTGATGGGCACTGATGAGGAGGCACTGGTAGGTTGCACTGATGGGCATTGTCAGGCATCACTGATGGGCACTGAAAGGCAGCACTGATACATGACACTGATACATGACACTGATATATGGCACTGATATGCAGCACTGATAGGCCGCACTGACTGGCACTGATAGGCGGCACTGACTGGCACTGATAGGTGGCACTGGCTGGCACTGTTATGCGGCACTGACTGGCACTGATAGGTGGCACTGACTGGCACTGATAGGCGAAACTGACTGGCACTGATAGGTGGCACTGATTGGCAGCACTGATAGGTGGCACTGACTGGCACTGATGGGTGACATTTAAAGGCAGCTCAGATGGGCACTGATATGTGGCATTGATGTGAACTGGTATGCACTGATATGTGGCATTGATGTGGCACTAATGTGCACTAGCACGTGGCACTGATGGGCACTGGCACGTGGCACTGATGAGCACTGACAGGTGGCACTTCTGGGGCCACACTGATCATCAGGGCACACTGATCATCAGTGCCCTGATGATCAGTGTACATGTCCCCTCCGCGGAAAGCCGATTACCAGCTCTCCTCTCCTCTCGAGCTGTCAGCGTGACAGCTCGAGAGGAGAGAAATGCCAATAACCGGCATTTCCGTGTTTACATGTGATCAGCTGTGATTGGACACAGCTGATCACATGACCTAGCCGACATCTTCGGCTCTTTCCGTGATCCGCTGTGTCTGAGGGACACAGCGAACCGGCGATCGCCGCGCATGCGTAGTGAGAATGGTAGGACGTTATATGACGTCCTATCAGAACGAGAGAACCACCTTGCGCCTGTCATTGTACTATAGGGCGGGCGGAAGGTGGTTAATAAATGCAGGTCAAAATATTTGATATATTTCTTTGAAAAAAAAATAAGTAAACAAAATTAAGAAAATATGTTTTTTTAATACTGTTACCAGAGCAGGGCAGTGTCACTAATACTACTGTGGCTAGTAATAAGAGACACTGGCTAGCTGCACTTATATAAAGTGTCATCGGTGCAGCCAGCCACTGTCTCTGATAACTAGGCACAGTGGTACATTGTCAGTTTTTTTTCCCCACATGCTGAATGTTTACTGCAGTGCTGATTGCTGTGAGAGGAAATGGTTAAAAGTCTACAAGTGTGATTGATCATTGAAATTGGCCCTGTACCCTGAACTGCAAAGCTGCTGGCCTTGCTAGGCTGCCGTTATCACTTCCAGTTCCTTCTACATGTCATTTCTGGTGGGTTGGATTCTACCTGTAGAACGTACGCCGGCTCGTATGCAGTGAGCAGATGTGCATGGTGTCTATCATCTACCCCATGCTGTGCTTGAGTGCCTTGGGGCACATTGTCATGTGAGTGCATTTTTAACCACTACTTTTCCAATTTTAATAAACTGATTACGCTATGAGAACAATATTTATTCTTTTTTGAGTATATTTATGATGGCATCCCATATAGTTATACCAAAGAGTCTGTGATGACTTCTGACCATTTTCCAATTTGATGACATCACCTTTGGGAATATATATTATGCTCACAATGGTATGCATTTGTTAAGTTGCCTATCTTACCTCACGTGGTGGATGAATATTGGATTTTTTTATATCTTCACTGGTTTGGGGCACACAGCAGAGGAGAGTTATATTCATGAGATCACTGCATGGATTATCTATTTTGAATGGACACTTTATTCATTTATGTTATTTATATGATTAAGTTGGGAGATTAGACACAGTATTTGTCATTATGCACTGTGTTTTTTTTATATGTATAAATGACAGTGGGAATAGAGCTCTTGACCTGTTTTTTGAAGTCTGTCAATCTGCTGAAGGTCCCTCCCCTGTCAACATTTTTCTTAGTGTCTTGAAAACTTGTCAGAAGTGATTCCTGCTGATAGCAGAGGAATGAGACAGCACATTTAAATGCCACTTAGTGCCCTGAATTGAGACAAGTACACACTATAGAAGGACATGCTTTGTTCATATTTCATGTCTGAAATTCACAACTACTTTAACTAGTTCCCAAATGCACTATAGCCGAACGACGGCTCCAGCGCAGTTGTCTGGTTCTGGGATGACGTCCATGGACGTCATTCCAGAACACGCCCCCAGCGCCACACACCCGGCGCCGCTGGTGATCGCTGTGTCCTACGGACACAGCTGATCATGGGATATAGTAAACTGCCAATCATGGCGGCCTTTTACCATGTGATTAGCTGTGTCCAATGACACAGCAGATCACAGGTAAATGCAGTTGCCGGTTATTGGCTACACTTTGCACACACAGTCACAGTCTGAGGAAAATACTGCAGAGAACAGGCAATTGTGAGCGAAGTGATCTGTACTGATCATCAGGGCACTGATCATCAGTGCCCTGATGATCAGTGCCGCCCACCAGTGACACCCACCTGTGCCCAGCAGTGCCACCCACCTGTTCTCATCAGTGCTGCCCACCTGTACCTATCAGTTCCACCTACCTGTGTCCTGCAGTGCCACCCAGCAGTGCCACCTACCTGTGCCTAGCAGTGCCACCCACCTGGGCCCTGCAGTGCCACCCATCTGTGCTGCCCTGCAGTGCTACCCATCAGTGCTGTCCAGCAGTGCTGCCTATTAGTGCCTCCTATCAGTGCTGCCTATCAGTGCCCATCAGTGCTGCCTATCAGTGCAGCCTGATCAACTCACATCAGTGAAGGAGAAAAATTACTTGCTTGCAAAATTGTATAATAGAAACAAAGAAATTTTTTTTTTTCAAATTTTTTGCTCTTTTTTTGTTTATAGCTCAGAAGATAAAACACCCAGCGGCGATTAAATACCACCAAAAGAAAGCTCTATTTGTGTGAAAAAAATATAAAAATTTCATATGGGTACAATGTTGCATGACCACGCAATTGTCATTAAAAGTGCGACAGCGCTGAAAGCTGAAAATTGGTCTGGGCAGGAAGGGGGTATAAGTGCCCAGTAGACAAGTGGTCAAACCTAGTCTCCCTGAAGAAGAGGTGCTTAAGAGGGAATATGACTGCAATATACAAATCTTTAAATGGGAATTTAAATGGGGATATAAAACTATTTAATCTTAGGTTTCTAAAGAAGAAAGTGGCCATACAATGATGTTGGATGAGAAGTGGTTCAATATTAGGCTGTGTACGAGGTTCTTTACTGTTAGAGCAGTAAGGATGTGGATGTCGCTTTCACAGTTGGTGAAGTCAGTGGGGAGTTTTGAAACATTTATATATAGATGTGTTTCTTAGCAAACACAATGTACAGGCATATTAAAAATTGTAGTAACAGAAAAACACACACAGGTTGAACTGGATAGACTGGTGTCTATTCAACCTTACCAGTTATGTAACTATGATCAGAAGAGGGTATGGATTTTGGAGGACCCAGCATCATTATTTATTTTTTTGCGTGGACCTCCCCCCTTTACAATCCAAAACAGATTCTCATCAAGGATAAATATTCTGACATGAATTGTGCGGGAACCCCACAATTGTTTTGTCATTCTTACTGAAAGATGTACTGCAGCAAAAGTGAAATTTTAGAAAGAAAAAAAATGCTTGTATCTTACATTTCCCGACTTTTTTTGTAAAATGGGGACCCTCCAGGGGTCATAACAGATTAATTTTGGGGGATCCCAATGCTGAATCTTTACAAATAAAACCAAGCTGGGAAATGTACTTTATCAGCAATTTAAATTGATTTTGTTTTTAGAAAATGTCTGATGCTGTGCATTGTACAGGTGCTCCACTTCAAAGGCATGTTTATGGCATTCCCAAGTATTTTATTTAAAGGAATTGAGTATTTTTAATATTTCACTTTCAGCATGATTAAAATCACTGCTCCCTGCCAAATGGCACTTTTTCTTATGCAATATTTTCATTGCTTTTTGGATAAATACGTAAGAAAATGACAGTGTCATAATGGTCACAGCAGTACAAGTACAACTTTTTACAAAGTCTAGGCAAACTGTGATATAAAGATGAATAGACTGGTCAAGTTAGTACATGTAGCATGTTATTTTAATTATAAACAGTCTAGAGGATCTGTCATGGAAGCTATGGGGGAGGTAGCGGAGGTATTCCCTTCTACCACAAGAGCATAAGAAGTATTACCTAAACTCGAGGAAGGAGTTTCCTAAGTTTCCCTGATGCGATTATCTGACTTAGAGGCTTGGGAAGTACTTCTGAAGGTGGACACCTCTTTGCAGCACCTTGCAAATCATATTACTCTCTCATTAGAGGAAGTTAGTTTCCTTTAAGAAAACTCTGGAGAGAAGAGTGGATTCAGACCTCAAAATGGATTTTTCTACAGCAGGAGACACCTGTAGACCAAAGTCACACTGATATCAATTGCCAGGGTCATGAGGGTATTGTCGTCTGACGTGGAGTCAGTCCTTGGATCAGACCTGGAGATAGACTTGGTCAACTTGTGCCTGAAAGGTCTGAAGCTTTCTGCAGAATTTATTGCCTAAAGCAGCGGTGGTTCTAGTTAGGTTCATCACCAGGATAAACAAAGCTTCAGGATATTTCATCACCTGGACAATGATCTTATACATGCTCAATCCAGGAAAGTTCTCTTGAAACATCGAGGTCAAGTTTTACAGACACTAGTGGAGTTCAGGTGGATGATGAACAGAAAGAAAAGCCAGCTTATCCTATCCCAGAACCTCATCTACTTGGGGATGGCATTAGACACTACAAGCTACAGAATTTATCTTCCCTACGAAAAGATCAAACGCATTTACTCGGAAGCCAAAAAGGTGATTTCTTGAGCCTCAATGGCGGTTCACTGGGGCATGATTTTCCTGGGCATCCCCGTGGCTTCCATTCTGGTGGTACAATGGGCTCATTAGCATACCAAAAGATTCCAGTATTGTCTCTTGAGTCAGTGGATTTGGGGTTTCCTTCACCAAGTTATTGTAAGGGATTTCTGGCAAGAAGAATCGTGATCAGGAATGCTCATGCGCATAGGAATTCCCGCAGAAGAATTGCCGGTATTGCTCATGCGTGCAGGAATGCGCGATTGCGCACACGCATGCGCACGTGCACACGCACGGCAAAGATTGGCGCCAGACATCCCATTTAAGTAGTGCCTCTGCTCAGGTTCAGTGCTGACTGGTCTTCAGCTCCCCCCCCCCCCCCCGTGCCCTACTTGTTCCTGTACGATTCCTCTGTTACCAACCAGGCTTGTTCCTGACCCGACTTCGATTACTCTCCTGTTAGCGGTTCCTGACTTCGGCTCTGCTCCTGACCTTTGCTTTTCCTTCTGATTCTGTACCATGCTGCCGGACTGTTGATGACCCTGGCTATCCCATGGCTCTGCTCCAGTCTCTTGTCCTCACTACCTACCTTGCTCTGCTGCACGTCTGGCAATCCACAGAACCTGCTCTGTCTATTATTACAATGTCCAAATCAGAGGATCATACGCCTTCCAAGGTCATCATCTGCAAGAGCTGCAAGCAACAACCACTGGCGCTCTTGTCCCCCTGGCCCTAGACTCCCTCTGTTCCAACATCAGCGGGGTCAGTGAGTGACACAAGTGAGGCCAACCTCGTCAATTCAGTCTCCCATCAGGTACGTGACAGTTATACAGATACTTTGTTCCATTCAGCAAGATCTTATGGTGGACCCAGAGTTCCAACCTCTCACCTGGTAGTCCCATCAATCCTGGATATTAGATCATAGTTACATCTGATCCAGTCTCTTGATTTGGGAGGCTCATCACTGGGATTTGAGGGTCTAGGGGGCATGGAACACTCCAGTTCCTCACTGTTCCAACCTATTAGAATTGAGAGCAGCCAGGGAGTCTCTGAAGGCATTACAAGTTATCTCTGGACAACAAAACCGCTATCTCTTACATCTTGAAGCAACGTGGAACAAGGAGTCTGCAGTGTCTTCAAGTAGCAGTGGAAATTTTTGCGTTATCCTAAAACAACTTTCTGGACTTGTTGACATCTTATGTTCCCAGGCCCCAGAACACCCTGGTGGACCAGTCGAGCTGCAAATTCATTAGCCACACGCAGCAGATGTTGAATCCTAAGTATATGAAGGAAGTTTTTGCACTGTGGGAGGCTCCAGATGTGGATTTAATGGTAACCATGAGCAATTACCAAGCACCACTGTTTTTTTTTCCAAATTTTTTTATCAACAGGCTCTTGTCCAGGATGTCCTCTTCCTTAGCTTTCTCCACTTAACGTGGGATTGACCTATAACACTCTAAAATTGCATGTATCAGTATTTTTGGCCCTAACAGATACATAGTATTCAAAGAGTCACTTGTGATCTGGTGCTGGAATGCTACCAGTAAGATTCTACCTCCCCATCCATCAGTTCTTTTCTAAGAGGTTAAAGAGAAAACAGGTGGCGCACACACCTAGTGCATTATCCAAGGTTTATTGTAAAGAGTAAAAAATAATAAAAACATACTCACAAACGAAGCATGTATCTAAAAAGCATAGAAAAATGATGATGGCCACAACGGCAGGCAAGGTGTTCTCACTGTCAGTGCGGTCAAATGGCTGATGCGTTTCAGGGACGAATCCCTTTCCTCAGAGCTAATGACCAGCCTGTATGAAGGTCAAGCAGTAAATAACTAGGGCTAAATGCCTTGGGAGCAAAGCTCCACCTCCTCTACTTGTTATAGGACGAGGAGTTGGAGGGGGTTATTTAAAGTGCAATCTTTTGTAATTTTTATAAACGCATATACATACATACTGTATATATACATGCATATACACATATACACAGATACATACATGCACTAAAAGAGAAAGCAAATTAAAAATTAAAAATTTAAAAATACATGAATGTATCATCTGCAAATGTAGATAAATGAAAAATGTAAAAAAAAAAAAATTGTATAAAAATAATCGTAATATTAACACTGGCAATGACGATAAAAATAATAATAATAGTATTAGTAAAAATGAAAATAAAAGTAATAAGACTAGTGGATAGTAGATGATTATCAGTTCAAAGTAACAAGTGTGGCTGTAGACCATATATATCTATTCAAACGTAAAACGCTGAGCAGGCTGTCAGCGCTATGTAAGTGCTGTGTAGTGATGTTGTTATGTTGTTGGGGAGAAAAAAAAAAATTGGGGACTTTGGAAGACAGAAAATAAAACAAAACGTATGTCTATGGGTAATGAATGACCTTTAGGAGGCAATGGTAAAGTGAATAGATAAGACATATGAATATGGTGTCGATACCTCTGATGAAGATGTGTAATGGATGAAAAGTGGGAGCCTTGCTGGTGATGCCTGAGTGGGATGGTGTGGGAGTGTGCTTTATGCCTGTGGGGCAATGGCTGCTGGAATGCAAACCAGGAGACTGGAAGTAAACTCCGGATGACGTCATGTCTGGTATCCCTGGAACAAAACATGAACAGGTGCAGTGATTGCAAGGCTCCTCCCAGGGGGGGAAGAAGGGAACAGAGTCAGCATAGCCATGTGAAGGATGGCTGGAGGGGGTGAATGTAGTGTTGTGGTGATAATGGCACGGATGGCCTCGGGAACAAGGGGACTGAACTGAAGAGTGTTAGGAGGCAGCTAATGAGTGTGACAGAGACGAAGGGGGGGAAGGGAGACAGAGACGTCTTGTGTGATGTGTACTGGAAATGCAGCTGATAATAGTGACAGAACTGGGGAGAGGGTGGGGGGGGGGAGAGGGAGGAGGGGAAAGAGGAGGCAGATGTGATGAATGTTATATAATGGGAATAAACCTATGAAAGTGGCAGACTAGGGGGGCAGGGAAAAAAAATGTGTTTATAATGAATAATGAAAATGTAATGATCAACATGTCAAAACTGAGGGGGGGGGGAGGGAAGGGGGGTACAGACATGTGGTGAGTATTGTATGATGGGAATAAATGTGACAAAAGTGAGGGGGGGGCGGGGGGGAAGAAAGAGAGAACATATGAGTATTGAATAATAAGTACTGAGAAGAGACAAAAAAAAAAAAACGAGGAAGGCTCGCCTCTGATGCAGGTGTATATTAAAAGTATATGATACACTGGTGTAGTTGTATTGGTTAAATTGATCGCAGGGAATCTGTAAATATATATATATAAGTTCACACAGCACATGATGAAACTAAGCATAATCATGAACTATGGTGGTGGAAAAATTATGATAATGAAGACTATTAATAAAACAATGAGAACAATAGTGCAGTTAGAACATAAAAACCCTTGTGGACAGGGGAGGAAGGACCACCCGAAAAACTGGGCACCACCCGAGGGCCCGGGGCCAGCAGGGGGCCCCACGGGGTTCCCCCGGCACCCCCCCCATGGGCCCTCCCGAGTGGGCAAGGACACAGTTGCCCAAAAACCCCCCACTGACCGGGGGCCCCACAAGCCGACAGTCCGCCCCTACTTCTGGACATGATAGCAGGAACATGACATCTCTAAGGACTGAAACAGTGATGTGCCTAATGTAATAACCACAAAGAAAGTGACTTATCTTAAAGATTTCCCATCACCCAAATGGGCATATATATAAAAAAGGGGGAGTGAGTCAAGGGGGATATATATTTATTTTGAAAACTAGATGAGAGATTGGATGTCCAACCCCTCATTTAGCCCTCTGGATGATAATGTGCCCAAGCGGTGGATCCAGAAGGTTTCCCTCTGGCATAGATGGCGGAAACGTCTGCCTGTGTCTATGTCCTTAGGTATGCTGTCCAAACCAAACACCCTAAGACCCATAGGGCTCTTGCGTGTTTATCTTTGAAGTGGTTTGGGATGGAGTGTTTATTATGATATCCTTTTCTAAGAGGTATTCATGATTATTCATGAGAAGGTTCTTGGAGGCACCCTTCTTTGCAGATTCAGAAAATTTATATGTGGTATCTCACTCTGAAGGAGGTCTTTCTAAAGGCAGTAGTTTCTGCAAGGCGGATGTCAGATATTAGTCCCTTTTCCTGTAAGGAGCCATGTTGGATCTCCTTACCCAATAGTTTCATTTTGAGCCCTTATCCAAACTTCCTCCCAAAAGTGTCCTCAGAATTTAACTAGGAATCCATTCTTCTGGCCATTCCAGCATCATCACCAACTTTGGAAAGACCTTGTTGGAGCAGGTTAGATCTCATGACTCCTCTTCAAACTTTCTTTTCTCTAACTGAGCCATTCCAAAAGTCAGACTCTCTTTTTATCCTTCCTAGATGTTCCAGGATGGGCTTTTCTGCTCCCCCTAGGGTAATTTCATCCTGGATAGTGAAGACGATTCATTTGGCATATTCTTTGTAAGGTCCTCCCCCTCCTCAGGAGATACAAGCTAATTCCACAAGGGCAATCTTCGCATCTTGGGCAGTTTGGTCTAAGATCTTGGTAGATGTTGTATGCAAGGCAACAAGCTGGAGTAAGTCTAACATCTTTCTGCAACATTATAAACTGAATGTATAATCCAGTCAAAGCAGGTTCATGGGTGCATTAGTTCTATCTTCAACTTTGGCACATTATTAAATGTTTTGTAGCAGCATCTAGTATGTGTGTATTTTCTTCTCCCTCCCTGGGATCTGGGTTAGTTAATACCCATGATTGCTGGCATGATACAGAACCAGGAAAACTGAAAATTGTTATGAATTCTTACAGTAATATTCCATTCCATGGTCTCTTATGGTAAGAATTGATAACCATTTTCCATTATTTTCAATAATGTCAGTTTCAGAGTCCCTTGGAGTGATGTGCAGGCTAGATCTGGTAACACAGGTAAACAGCTGGAAGAGGACAAAGCCCTACTGTTCCAGAATTGGAATGTACTGGTTGAAGTCAGGGAGAAGCTCTCCACAGTATTTGAGTAATTTGGATGAGCTGCATGCTATTAGGTCTTGCTGCCCACATGCCAAAGGAAAGCATAGAGACTTATCTTCCCTGGGCATATCCACAAACCCAGAAAGTTGTGGGGAAAAGCGTTAAAGGGGCTTGCACCTGCATTTGAGCATGGTGAGTAAATAGCCACTTTGCTGCAGTGTCTGAATTGTTCCATGACTGTTAAACTGTTGGATACCCTCTCTCAGGTTTGTAAGGATATAGTTAAATATTTTCATTTTCTTAGACTGTGGCAGACTTTAAAAATAACTGAATGTCTCAGAGATGCATTGCAGATATTTTCTGGATCTGAGCTAAACGAAAAAAAAGTAAATGTGTCACTGGTTTACCCAGCTTTGTGTAATCAATATATAAAGTGGATGCAGTGGGTATGCATACAGTTAATACAAAAATAGCCATGTTCCCAAGATTGAACAGGATTTCTTTTTTAATTTCCACAATTATTTCCTAAAATATGAAGCCACAATTGATGAACGTCTTCTTGAGCTGTTTGAATATGATACATCAGGAATTGATTGAACATTCATGACAAAGCTTTTAAATCTCCAAATATTATTTAGTCTCCAACAATGCTTTACCATGATATTATTTGGAGAAACCCTTCAACTTTAGTTGTGATAATTTCCCATCAGGTGCTGTTTGCTGATTTAAGACATGCTGAAAGCTGCAAATGTGAATCCCAAATGGCCTACTATTCCAGAAACTATTCTATAAATATGCATATAATGAAAACTATAATTAAATCAGCATAATTAATAGCCTATGGTTGCTGTGGTAAAGAAATATCATTAACATATGTTTTGGAAGTTTGCTACCAAACCCCAATGACTACAAATCACAGCACTGTTGTGGAAAAGAGACTCTGATTATTGATAAATGTTTGTTCATGCAAAGACCTCAATTGGAAGAACCTTTCATGTTTTAAGTTCTTAAGCTTAAATCCTTCTCAAGAGCATTTCTAGAGGTATAAGATAGTATTTGCATGGCTGCTACTGACCCTTTATTTTTCTGAATTTTGAAGTGGGTATGGAGGATATAGTCAGTGCAGTGCTGGGAAATCTTCTGTTTGTATGTACAGTGCAATGCCCTTCCATGTGCACCTTAGTTCAAAAGCTGGTTATAAATTGGAGTGGTTGCCATTCTTGCATAGTTTGCTCACTGGATTTGGTGTAGATATACATTGGGTGCATCCAGCTGCCATTGTGCTCTCATGGGACCTCTAATGTGTCTCTGTGGCTTTTAGGAAGAATGGGCTTCTCTGAGGTATGCCATTAACAGGGGAGGACTGACAACTCATGGGGTCCCCGGGAAATAGGGGTTCATGGGGCCCCTGTGTCCGTGACCACACTCAAAGCACACCCAAAAAAGCCTTTAAAAGGTACCAGGGGCATTTAATGGGGCCACCTACTGACCCTGGGCCCTCGGGCAGTGCCCGAGTGTTCTAATGGTCAGTCCGTCCCTGGCTATTAATTTATCCACTGTTATATATGCTCCAACTTAGAGAATCTCAAATTTAAGAGTTAGAAACGCACCTTACAGAGAAGCCTTGGCAAGGCAGTATGGCTTTCACATATGTTTGCAAATGTGTGCAGCTAAAACCTCTATTATTAACATTAATTGTTAGACAGTGCCAAATTATCTTTTGCAAGCTAGCTGGTAAGTTTGCTGGAACATTTTCTGTTTGTTTGTGTCACAAAACAAACAAAAACATTGTTTGGTAATGCAAGGGTAAATACAGACTAGCACTTTAGTGGGTTAACACTGCTCCAGAGAAAGATCTCAAAATACCATGTTGGCAAATATGGGCACTAAAAGTGTAGCCAAACCAAACCAGGACTTTGAAAGTGGTGGGAACAACTGCAATTAAAATCAGTCAAAGCACCAATTACTATCTGGGGTCCTAAGTTTTTCTCTAGGCCATCTAGGTCTAGAAGTGGTCTTGATCTCCAGTATGACACTTTCTGAAAACGCCTGAAAATATTTGCTACTGTCAGGATTAGAGTGTGAAAACAAATCAGTAACAAAGGGTCAACATTACCTGGATTTGTTAAGCCAAGTTTATGAGAGCAATGGTCACAAAATACAGTTGTTAAAGGTCAAAAAAACATGTTCTCTGAAAAACTGGTCTCTTCATTGTGAGCTATCATAGTTTATGGGAAATACTGTATATACTGTACATTTGAAAGTGAGTTGTGACTAGTCTATTCCACTAGCTAAACAATGAAAAATCATTCCTTTAAAAAACTGAACATTTATTTAATTTGCATTATTTGTGTGCACAGAAGAAAAAAAGGTTTTAGCAAATTCTAAAATGCCTCATCTGCAAAAAAAAAAAAAAATAGAAAAAAAGTACCCAAAGCATAATTTTCAAATAATTTGATAATGCACATATAAAACTTTCATGAATTACTACCTTTAAAATATCTTAAATCGTCTGAATCATAGCAGTTGTCACAAATGTACTCGAAGTTCACCTAAGAAACTGTATCATCTAATTGTGTCGACTCAAACTGCCAGTAGCAATAACACATTGACATATATCACTTATCTGTTTCAAAGTTATAAAAATGTCTGAGAGCTATAATTTAATCTTCTTCCAACTGCAGAGCATTTAAAACACTATACTCTCAAGAGAAGAAAATATGGTATTAAACATTTGATTGTTTAATTCAGTATTAGTAGAGCATGGTATAGAGTAAATCATTTAAAAAAGCAAGACTTTTTTTCAGCAAAACAAGAATATACAGTATGTACTAGTACATTTGCTGGACAATTACGGGTATTAAAGAAGTGTATGTGTCTTTATTCTGTGTGTATTTCTGTTTGCATAGCAACTAAAATGTGATCCTATGTTTATCTAGGCTGTAGTAATAAATGAATTGGCCATCCTTTATTGAGGAAATGGTTTAAATATTCAAAGGTATTGATAGAAAATGATACAAACTTTCATAGTTAGTAGCTAGCTCCAGGGCTTTTTTTCAGGGAGGAATGTAGGGGAATGCAATTCCGGCATCTACAGCACCCCCAGCACAGAATGCATGTAATGGCAAGGGGTATGAGAGTGTGCTGTTGGGTCTATTGAGGCTAGCTGCTGGGGGGAGCTATTGTTGCAGGGGATCTAGTGTTGCTTGGGAGGTTAGTTGTTGCTGTGAGGGATCTATTGTTGAGGAAGTGGTATGTTGTTGCTGAGAAAGATCAAATGTTGAGGGGGTCTATTGTTGCTGGCTACTGCAGGGCCTATTGATGCTGGCTGCTGGGAGATCTATTGTTGCTGGCAGGGGTCTATTGTTGTTGGCTTGTAGTGGATCTATTGTATTGATTTTCTTGTTATCAGTACCAAATTCCATACACATTGCTTGGTTCTCTATTTTCTAACAGGGTCTCTATCGGGAATTGGGTAGGGGTTGTATCCAAGGGACGGTACACATAAGTGGTGGAGAAAAGAAGTGAATCACAAAGGGGGAGTTCTGGCATCTATTCTCTGAGAAAAAAGCCCTGGCTAGCTCTCATGTTTTCAGTCACTGTCATATTAAATTATGCAACTTATTTTGAACGATAGCTCTTGAAGAATTGATATCCTGTTGCAGAATTTCCTAAAACAACTTGGAATTACATGGTCTCTTAACAGCTGCTTCATTTCACAATACATTACAGCTGGGATTAGTTTGTAGGCTAGATATGCAATGTTTTATTTTCACTAACATAACAGCATGAATTTTCTAATTGTTAAACTCTTTACACATCTGCTTACAGAATGCCAGCCAGCTCCAGCTCCCTAACAACCAGGAGCCCTGAGCTAGAAGATAACAGGGATATAATACTTGTGTGCTGCCACAAATACTCTCACTGGCCACTTTATTAGGTACACCTTGCTAGTACCGAGTTGGACCACCATTTGCCTTCAGAACAGCCTTAATTCTTCATGGCAAAGATTGAACAAGGTGTTGGAAACATTCCTCAGAGATTTTGGTCCATATTGACATGAGTTAATGTTGCCATTATGCCCATTCTCCTCTGACATCAACAAGGCATTTTCTCTTTTTAAGACCATACTCTTTAAACCCTAGAGATGGTTGTGCATGAAAATCCCAGTAGATCAGCAGTTTTTGAAATACTCAGACCAGCCCTGCTGGCACCAACAACCATGCCACTTTCAAAATCACTTTCTTCCCCATTCTGATGTTCATTTTGAAGTTCAGCAAGTCATTTTCACCACGTCTAGATGCCAAAATGCATTGAGTTGCTGCCATTTGATTGGATGATTAGAAATTTGTATTACCAAGCAATTGAACAGGTATACCTAATAAAGTGGCTGGTGAGTGTAGATATTAACCATTTGCCATCCTGAGGATTTACCCCCCTTAATGACCAGGCCTCTGTTTGCTATTCGGCGCTGCACTAATTCAACCGATAATTGCGCGGTCATGCAATGCTATACGCAAAATTAAATTTATGTCCTTTTTTCATACAAATAGAGCTTTCTTTCAGTGGTATTTGATCACCTTTCGCGCTATAAACAAAAAAACAAAAAAGTTAAACAAAAAAAGACCAGAATTTTGATGAAAAATTATATTTTTTACTTTTGGCTATAAAAAATATACAGTAAACTCAAAGTTAGTCATAAATTTAGGCCAAAATGTATTCTGCTACATGTTTGTGGTAGAAAAATCCCAGCGCTGCACTAGTTTAACTGACAATTGCGGGGTCATGCAATACAGTACATAAATTACATTTACGTCCTTTTTCTTCACACAAATAGAGCTTTCTTTTTGTGGTATTTGATCACCTGTGCACTTTTTATTTTTGGCGCAATAAGTGTATATTGATTGCTTTGTGTGAAAGTTATAGAATCTACAAACTATGGTATAGATAATTTACACAGCTTTTACTTTCTGACTGCCCATCATTTCTTGAGGTGCTAAAATACCAGGACAGTACAAACACCCCCAAATGACCCCTTTTCAGAAAGTAGACACCCTAAGCTATCTGCTGAGAGGCATATTGAGTCGATAGAAGATTTATTTTTTTCCACAAGTTTTTGGAAAATGACAAAAACATTTTTGTTTACACAAAGTTGTCATTTATATTATATATTTCTCACACAAGCCATGGGTATGTGTGGAATTACACCCCAAAATACATTCTACTACTTCTACTGAGTATGGGAATACCACATGTGTGAGACTTTTTGGGAGCCTAGCCACATACAGGAGCCTGAAATCCAATGACCACTTTGAAAGCCTGAAGGTGCGTAACTTCCTCATTTCACTTCCTCGCTACCCATCACAGTTTCAGAGGCCCTGAAATGCCAGGATAGCACCACCCCCCCCCCTTAAATGACCCCTTTTTGGAAAGTAGACAACCCAATGAAATTAAAAAGAGGCATGGTGAGTATTTTGCAGATCTCATTTTTTCTCACAAGGTTTTGAAATATAAAAAGAGAAAAGAAAAAATATGTTTTTGTTTTATTTCTTCATTTTCCAAAAACTTGTGGCAACAAATGAGATCTGCAGAATACTCACAATGCTTCTGATCAAATTCCTTGGAGTATCCACTTTCCAAAAAGGGATCATTTGGGGGGGGGTTTGGTGCTATCTTGGCATTTCAGGGCCTCCAAAACTGTGATAGGTAATCAGGAAGTGCAATGAGGAAATAAAGCCCTTTAAAAGCCTGAATGTGCTTTTGGGGTCCTATACTTGGCTGGACTGACAAACAGTATCTCACATGTGGTACCCCCATACTCGGGAGAAGTAGCAGAATGTATTTTGGGGAGTAATTCCACATATACTCATGGCATGTGTGAGCAATATATCATTTAAGTGACACTTTTGTGTAAAAAAAACACATTTTTTTGGTCATTTTCCAAAAACTTGTGTTAAAAAAATAAACTCTTCTATTGACTCAACATGCCTCTCAGCAAATAGTTTGGGGTGTCTACTTTCCAAAAAGGGGTCATTTTGGGGGATGGGGGCATTTTATTCCCAGAATTAGAAGTTTATGCCACACATCATTCACTCTTCTAACCACCTGAAGACCAAGCCTTTTCTGACACTTTTTGTTCACATAAAAAAAAATCTGTATTTTTTATTAGAAAATTACTTTGAACCCCCAAACATTATATATTTTTTAAAGCAGACACCCTAGTGAATAAAATGGTTTATTTACTTTTAATGCACAAAAACACAATATATTGGCCAATTATTTGGTAAAATATAAAAGATGATGGTATGCCGAGTAAATAGATACCAAACATGACATGCTTTAAAACTGTACATGCCTCCTGCAATGGCAACAAACTGCAAACATTTTTAAAATCCATAGGCAACACTTTAAAAGCCTTTACAAGCTACCATTTTAGATTTACAGAGGTCTAGTTTCCTCGATCTGACGTTTGCGGCGATACCTCACATGCATGATGCAACTGCTGTTTACATACCGGCACAGGGTCAACACTCACGCATGCAGGTTCGTGGGGGGCCAGGGTGCTTTTTTTTTAATTTTAAATTTTTTTTATTATTTTTACACTGTCCCTTTCATCTCTTTTTTTATCACTTTTAATGCTATCACAGGGAATTCAAATATTCCCTATAACTTCAATGGGCATTGTCATATATTCTTTTTTGAGAAATCTGGGGTCTATCAGACTCTAGATATCTCTTCTGTCCTTACATTATCTAATCTCACCAAGATTGGTGTAATCAGATGCTTTCCCAATTTACAAATGGCGCTGTTTATATCCTGAGAAACTGAAGTGATGAAATGCTCGTAGCTTTCGATTTCTTAGACTATAGAGATGATTGGCACCATTCCGATCTCCAATCAGCTCTATGGTCAGCTGGCAGAAACACCGGCTGCATTCTCAGGTTCCCCCAATGGTACGAGACTGCCCAAGAAGGCCATGGAAGGCAATGAGGGAGAGGGGCAATCATCTCCTGCTGCTTGTAAAAGCAATCCTGCAGCTAATTAGCCACTAGGATTGCTTTTACATGAAAGCCAATCACCAGCTGAAAAAAACGATACCAGGATGATGCCTGCAGCTGTAGGCATCATCCTGGTTTAACCATTCAAAGTCCAGTGCTGTACCAGTACGTCGCTGGTCCTTGTTGGGTATATATGTTCTTTTTTTTTTTGTATGCCGCCTGTGGGCTGAATGAAAAAAAGAGAAGAAACCTCTGTCAGTGTGTGGTATGCCCACCATTAAAATATACAGCCCTGCATCCACCCACTTCTAATGGTGGGCACACATTAGGTCGCATGGTGCCACATGCACCAATTCAAAAATTGTACAAATGTCTAAATAGTAGCAAGCTTGATCAAAAATTGTCCATGTATAAGTGGTACCCCATATTGAAAAAGGATGACACCAAGCCCCAAACTATATGTTCACTGCTCCCCATGTAGTCTGGGCATCCGGGGGGGCTTCACTTGACTATCTTTTCCCTCGTAAATCTAAAACTTATTTGTATAGCCCTCTCACAGGTCTTATACATCTTAATACCATATCTGGCATGCTTGCTGGGGAGAAATTGTTTGAATGCAAGGTGGCCAGAAAAATTAATGAGAGACTCATCAACGGCGATTTTTTGCTGGGGAGTATAGACATCTGCAAATTTTTGGTTAAGGTGATTTACGAGGGGCTGAATTTTGTAGAGCAGGTCAAATTCAGGGTCACCCCGAGGACAACAGAGTGTATTCTCATTGAAATGCATAAAACACATTATACTCTCATATCTATGCCTGGCCATGGCAGCAGAGAACATGGGCATATGATGAATTGGGTCTGTTGACCAATACAACCAATTAATTTATTTTATTAATGCCCATGTTGAGGGTTAGGCCTCCCAAAAAATTGAAATTCAGAAAATGTAATGGGTTTCCATGCGAATGGTCTGGCAAGGTTTGAATTTGGGTTGGCGGCAATAATTGTTGTGCATATAAATTGCTTTGATCCACAATCAATGCATACAGATCTTCCATGAAAAAGGGGAGCATTTAAATTTACTGTTTCCACCTGAATTCCGGGTTGGGCAGTGAATGGGGGAAGTACGGGTGCTGCAGAATTGGTGGACTGCCAATCGGAATTTGCAAGCACATCCGGAAGGATACTAGGGGCTCTACAGGCCTGTGTGCGAATTCTTGATGGCTGCGGGACAATACTTGTGCTCGCCACCGCACCAGCTGGTACTGCACTTATGGGACTTGCCACATCATACTGCAGTGCTGGTATGTGAAAGACCAGGATGTACTAGGCCCTGGTGCTCGCCAGTTCACCAAGGGTAGAGCGGCACTAGTACTGGCTGCATATGAGAGTCATCAAAATTTACCAGCAAGTGCTAGCAGAGATCAGGCCTGATTCTGCGAACACTGCGGTTTTGTGTGCAATGTATCAAGTGACAGTGACCTACTGACAATGCACTTGCTGAGGGAGAAGGTGGGGTAAGCATAGGGGCTAAACACAGGTGATGGCAGGTGCCAGGGCTGATCCCTCTAATGCTGTGTTTTTGGGGACACTATACTAATGTGAACACTGGTATAGTGCTGATCTGATCAAAGATATTGATCCGTTCAGACACTATACTAGCAATGGAGGTTTATTGTGTATGAACGTGTTCCTGGAAATCAAGGGGTTAAATGTGATTACTGGTGTACTGACGGGCAATGGAGGGGTGTGAAAAACACAGGAGCATGAATCATGTATATAAACGGGATTTTGCGCACCCGTGCCACCCTGTAGCAGTATTTCTGCTATAGGGCAGTCAGGAAGCAGTTAAAGAAGCGGTTTGAATTACGGCGCTGCATTATTTTAACTGACAATTGCGCGCTCATGCAATGCTGCTCCCAAATTAAATTTACTTCCTTTTTTCCCATGAATTGAGCTTTCTTTTGGTGGCATTTGATCGCCTGTGCATTTTTTATTTTTTGTGCTATAAAAAAAAAAGTCCAGTAAAAAAAATATAAAAATCAAATTTCGCCATAAATTTAGGCCAAAATGTATTCTGCAACATGCCTTTGCTAAAAAAAATTCCAATATGTTTAAATTAATTGGTTTACATGAAAGTTATAACATTTACAAATGGCGGTATAGATACTGGAATTTTTTTTAAATATACTTATAGTGATGGCAATCAGCGTCTTATGGCAGCGATAAGCGACTTATAGCGGGACTGCGGGACTTTGGTGGGCGTTCTGACACTAGAGGGAACTGGCTTGGTGTCACTGACATCCCCAGTGACACCAATACAGTGATCAGTGCTGAAAAAAGCACTGACACTGTACTAATGGCACTGGGCAGGAAGAGGTTAACATCTGGGGGCAATCCATGTGATGGGAGTGTTTTACTAGGGGGCGTGTACTTCAAAGCACACTGATCGGGATGGCTGTGCTCAGCCATCCCGAGCAGTGTGCCCAAACTGACAGGGAGGAGGGCTGTTGGTAAACAATGCAGACCTCCTCCCTGTCAGTGATTGCCTGTAATCACCGGGCACTGGTGGGTAATCATCCAGAGCCACGATCGGCAGTGTGGGTATGGCGGTCGCGCTCCTCGCATGCCCCGCCTACTTGGAAACGCAGAATCACGTATATATACATGATTTTGTGCAGAGGGCCCACCCTGCAGCAGTAAATGTACTGTGGGCGGGCCTTAAGCGGTTAAATAATAGGCTGCCGCATACACCTAAATGTGTTCACACATCAACAAACCAGTTGGAAAGCATATAATGATAGCATATCATGATAAATACACTCCCTCCTGAGTACCAAACCAATAAGTGAATAGAGAGACCACAAAACAAAAATGTCCCAAGAAACAATATAGTAAATAATAGATAAATATCAGGTATTTATTTATCTATCATTTACTTATATTCTTGGGAAGTTTTTGTTTTGTGTTCTCTCTATTCACTTATTGGTTTGGTACTCAGGAGGGAGTGTATTTATCATTATATGCTTTCAAGTTCACTAAAGAGCAGTGCAGCACTACTTTGGGGCAATTGTGAGCTAGAAAATGTCACATTTACAAGTGGTAGTAATACCGCTGATATATTTTCACTTTATACTGCAGTTAGAGGTTTGCTTTGCCAAACACCCATCTGTTCGGATATTCGCACAGGACTCTTCAGAGACTGTGTACACAGTGCAAAGGTCTCCCTCATTATTTTCCCTTCTGGTCAAATGTTCTTAGCCTAAAGTTTTAGGCAAGCCATAAATGATTCAGTTGTCTTTTCTCCAATCATGGGTTGTAGGAAAAGAAAATCACTTGATTCCCCTATCAATATTGACTGATGGAGGAATTCCTTCTTCTGGCAGGGACCCTTCCCTGCCTGCAGAGCACAATGATTACTGATAGTTGCTATAGCCACCAGCAGTAATCTCTTGCAAATCTGACAGGCTGGTTGTACTGAAGCTGATTGATAGATATAATTCAGTACAACCAGCTTCAGATACATGGTACCAGATACATGGATCGAATCTTGCTAAACCAGAGATTCGATCCATCTATGGTCGGCTTTAGGCTATTTTCTCTTATGGTGTACTGTGTGTTCTTATGGGTATTTTGTGTTAGAATCAAAAATTAAGAGAATGTTACATTCATCCATCAAAAGGCAACAAATAGAAACTGACCCTACACCCTTTACAAACATTACAGATGTTATTTCCTAGTGAATGATGAGACATTTACAAAGTGTTTTTTTTTTAATTTATAAATAAACCCCTAGGAGTTTGTGAAACGCTGAAACTATCATCCTGCACTCTGACATCTCACCCACCTGCCATAAACTAGACACTTTAAACAACACATTTTAAAAAATGTTATACTTGTGAAAATAATATGACTTCAAAACTATGGCATTATGGAATGTTCCCAATATGTTATATATATATATTTGTTACTTAAAAAAATATTTAGAAATGACTTTAATGATGCTGTCCAGTAAATATTATTAATCAGAAGGAAACAAAGTATGAGTAACGGAAGAAGGGGCTGGCAGTTGTAATGTTTAAAATTCTATTTGCTTAATGCTTTTATTTAACCTCTGCCTTCTACCATTAAGGAATTCATACATTTTAATTGTCTGGATGTAATCATAATCCAGGGAGAAGAGGAAACTAATTGGCTCCCTTGGAGTGTGCTAAATTTTAGTAGAGTCCTTAGATAAGAAATACTAATCAAGTTCCAAACCAAACTTGCCCTGGAAATCAATTAATGTTATTGCTTCCTCTTCTATTACACCAAATGCACTTACAATTTACTACGATCACATTCTCTAGTACCCCCTGTGTACTAATTCAGATGTATCAAATACAATTATAATTTCCTTTTCTCAGCAAGATCCTGTACTTACACTGCTTCTAAGAAAGAATTAAATTATGTGTATATCTATGTCTTTTTTATACTCTGTATACTTTGAAACCATGCCATTGATGCCTTGGTATAGCACCGTAAACACATTGCTCACAGGGTATTGGTTATATATACAGTTATATATATATACACACACATACTATATTGCCAAAAGTATTGGGACACACCCATTCAAATCATTGGTTACAGCTGTTCTAATCACCTCCATGGCCATAGGTGTATAAAATCAAGCACCTAGGCATGCAGACTGCTTCTACAAGCATTTGTGAAAGAATGGGTCACTCTCAGGAGCTCAGTGAATTCAAGCGGGCTACCGTGATAGGTTGCCACATGTGCAATAAGTCTATCCATGAAATTTCCTTGCTACTAAATATTTCACGGTCAACTTTTAGTGATATTATAACAAAGCTGAAGCAACTGGGAACAACAGCAACTCAGCCACAAAGTGGTAGGCCACATAAAATGACAGAGCGGGGCCAGCGCATGCTGAAGCACCCAATGTGCAGAAGTCGCCAACTGTCTGCAGAGTCAATAGCTAAAGACCTCCAAACTTCCTGTGGCCTTCAGATTAGCACACAAAGAGAGAGAGCTTCATGTAATGGGTTTCCATGGCTGAACAGCTGCATCCAAGTCTTACATCACCAAGTACAATGCAAAGAGTCATATGCAGTGGCGTAAAGCTCGCCACCACTGGACTCTAGAGCAGCAGAGATGTGTTCTCTGGAGTGATGAATCATGCTTCTCTATCTGGCAATCTGATGGATGTGTTTGGGTTTGGCGGTTGTTGGAGAATGGAACTTGCCAGGCTGCATTGTGCCAAGTGTAAAGTTTGACGGAGGAGGGATTATGGTGTGTGGTTGCTTTCCAGGGGTTGAACTTGGCCCCTTAGTTCCAGAGAAGGGAACTCTTAAAGAATCAGCATACCAAGACATTTTGGACAATTTAATGCTCCCAACTTTGTGAGAACAGTTTGGGGATGGCTCCTTCCTGTTCCAACATGACTGCGCACCAGTGCACAAAGCAGAGTCCATAAAGACATGGATGAGCGAGTTTGGGTGGAGAAACTTGACTGGCGTGCACAGAGTCTTGACCTCAACCTGATAGAACACATTTCGGATAAATTAGAGTGGAGACCACAAACCAGGCCTTCTCGTCCAACATCAGTGCCTGACCTCACAAATGCACTGTGTATATATATATATATATATATATATATATATTATATACATATATATATATAAAATGTAGATGTATACTGTAGATATATGTATTTCTACGTATTTTATTTAAATAAATAAATAGCAAAGAAAGAATCTCTTAACACGTTACTGTAAAATATATTTGTCTTGTTTATCACAAATGCATTGAAATAATTTTTTTTATTGTTCTGCTTTTAAAATGTGAAATAAAGTAATTTGTGCAAATGCAAAATGTAATATTCAGTCAAGTATGAAAATGCATAGATGTACAGTAAATATATGCAGTGATAATAACTTAATAATAATACATGTTTTGACTTAATTGATAGTTGCTTACTGCTCCCCATTAGCTTTCCCTGGAAAAACAGAGTGAGTCAATGGGGTTAATTAGCTACAGAAATCAAGATTCTTCACTTGTCAAAGAACATTTTCACTTGGCTTAGTAAATAATGTAAAACTGTCTTTTTGTTTTTTTTTTTAATTTACATAGCACTCAACTGGTTATTCAGTTAAAGTGACCACACTCTTTGCTAATTGAATAGTTGCAGTTATGTCATGTAAGAGAAACATTGACCCAAAATATTTCTACAGGTTTATATTTACTTACACCATAAGTTATAAGAATATATTTATGGTAACACATTGATTCTTGACTATTTAGTTTCCTTTAGAATAATATTGCATGCAATCTTTTAATAATATATTTTGTAACTTTTTAAAGCTATGTGGCAGAGGAACACCAGTGTTCATTCAAAATGAAAGAGTCACAGTTGCCCCAGATGCTACAAAATCCCTTGAGATTAAGTTTTGGCCTGCATGCTCTGATGCTACATTATCATCACCATTGGTCATATATCATTAAAATGTAAAGATTGTCACCACACATAGCCATCAACATAACTCTTATGGTATAAACCTTTCAGTTCTTTGGATGTGTCTGGTACCTCCAGAGACTGAAGAGGATAAAACAAGCTCACGGCTGCAGTTACAGCCGTGAGCTTGTTTCTATGTCTACCAGACAGCCCCCCAACATTTCTGTAAAGTGATCTAGGCAGCTGACTTTTACATAACTCACTCGTGTTACTTCCTTGTCAATGCAATAAAGTTAAATACAATAAAGAGTTAAAATGTGAAATATATTAAGTTTTAAAAAAAAAACAAATGAACTGTAAACACATTTAAAATATCACCTATTGATAATTTTGGATACCATAATTTTTCAGCATTTAATGGTCATGAGCAGTTTTGAGGCTTGACATTTTGTATTTGGTACCTATTCAACAGTACCTCATATTTTATTTTGTACAAAAAGTTTGGGATTAAATTGTGTTTGAGTACACAAATTTTTTTTTCTGATTTGATTATAGATTTGATAAACAGTTGCCCAAATATTCTGCAACATAATTTTATAGCCAAAAAATGCAGAAAATATATCTGAAAAATAAAAAAAAATGCTCCAATAAAGGAAGTGATTAAAGTGTATGAATAAAAAAAAACATTTACTACACCACTGGAATACATGCACATTTAACCAGGCTTTATACTTTGAAATATACCACAAGTACAAAAGTGGCGATGTGCCAGAAATAGTGTGCTCCTATATTCCTTTTTATTAAGACAACCCAATACTGAATTCCTAAAGGGTTACTCAGCTTTTGTAAAAAAAAGAAAAAATATATATAGCAAATAAAACAAAATAATGTCAATTGCTACACAAGCCATGTTGTAATTTAAAGTTATTAGAAATACCTTTCCTGTAAAATTCAATGATATATTGCAAGTAAATAAAAAACAGCAGCACTAAAATGTCCTCAGAAGTGTTCAAATATGTATCAAACATATAAAACTGTACAAAAGAATAAACTGTGCAAATGTATATATGTATACTATATATACAAACCCCTGTAAACAAAGTGCAAATTTTGCAACCTTTTAAACACATCAAAACCAGATTTTTTTTTTGCAACCTGAGTCTTTTCAGGTAAGTAAAATTGAAAATATAGCAAGTCTTCCATGCAAATGGTGCAATAAGTGTAAAAACTCCTATTTTAGTGCAAACATCCACTTTTTGTGTTCCAGTGCTGGTGCCCTTAAGGAATGGAGCCTCAAAATGTGGATGTTTGCACAAAAATACACAAAAATACACAGCAACACCCTATGCTATGGTTGCATACAAACTGGTGCTATAAATCCACAGAAATGGCAACCCTGGATGAATATTGATTGCTTACACGGTCAGTCAATGTCAGGGTGGAGTGGGGAGAAAGAACAGGTGCCCTGGGCACAATGATTTTATGCAGGTTGGGGGCACACTGAGAGCTTCCCTGTCTCCCCTCCAGATCCTCCAGATGCCGCTTTGTCCAGAGCATATGCTCATCCATCTGCCTTATGTGTCAGTCTATATTTTACACCCCACTCCCCATTGTTTACTTTTTTCACCTTCTTCATTGGGAAGTGGGGCTGCCTGCACACCTAGGAGGAAAAGGCAGTTCATGCTCCTAATGAGACGATGGATGGTGTCCTGGGGTATTGCCTCCCAGATCTGGACCAGGGCATCACTAAGCTCCTGGACTGTCTGAAGTGCAACTTGGTGGCGGCGGATGGACCGAAACATGATATCCCATGTGTTCTATTGGATTTAGGTCAGGCAAACATAGGGGGCTATTCAATAGTATCAATTTCTTCATCCTCCAGGGACTGCCAGCATACTCTCACCACATGAGGCTGGACATTGTCATGCACCAGGAGGAACCCAGGACCCACTGTACCAGCATAGGGTCTAACAATGGGTCCAAGGATTTCATCCTGATACCTAATGGCAGTCAGGGTGCCATTGTCTAGCCTGTAGAGGTCTGTGCATTCTTTCATGAATATACCTCTTCAGACCATCACTAAGCATCACCAAAACAGTGATGCTGAATGATGTTACAGGCAGCATAACATTTTCCAAGGCTTTTTCCAGGGTGCTCAGGGCACCTGTGGTGGACCTGCCAATTCTGGCCCTCATGCCACCCTCATGAAGTCAGTTTCTGATTGTTTTGTCAGAGACATTCACACCAGTGGCCTGCTGGAGGTCACTTTGTAGGGCTCTAGCAGTGCTCATCCTTTTCCTCCATGCACAAAGGAGCAGATACTGGTCCTGCTGATGTGTTAAGGACCTTCTACGGCCCTGTCCAGCTCTCCTAGAGTAATTGCCTGTCTCCTGGATTCTCCTGCATGCTCTTGAGACTGTGCTGGGAGACACAGCAAACCTTCTGGCAATGGCACGTATTGAAGTGCCATCCTGGAGGAGTTGGACTGCTTGTGCAGCCTCTGTAAGGTCCAGGTATCTCCTCATGGTACCAGTAGTGACACTGGCCCTAGCCAAAAGCAAAACTAGTGAAAATCAGTCAGAAAAGATGAGGGAAAAAATGTCAGGGGCCTCCACCTGTAAAACCATTTCTGTTTTGGGGGTCGTCTCATGTACTTGTTGTTAATTCCATTAACACCAAAGCATCTGAAACTGATTAACAACCCCCTCTGCTACTTAACTGACCAGATCAATATCACAGGGGTTTAACTGACTTGATGCTATACTCTGATTAAAAAGTGTTCCTATAATTTTTTGAGCAGTGTGTGTGTGTGTATATATGTGTGTGTGTGTGTGTGTGTGTGTAAAACCATTTTTTTTAGGTTTGATTAGATCCAGGCAAGGATCGGAACCTCATTCTGCTTATTTTTGAGAGCTCAGTCATTTTACTTTGCTTATTCTTCCAGTGATGACAGTTTCACTAGACAGGAAAATAGGGAAAATGTGCATCAGGGACACATACAAAAATATATTTTTTCTAGTACAGTAAGGGAAAGATAGAATCCCTGTCAACTTTGCAGCTATCTGTGTCTCTTTTGTAGATTTTTGCTCACTGGTGAAACCATTTTTGTCATGACTGAAAGCAAGGGTAAAGCTCTGTAACTGAGCCCTGGATAATTGTTAGTTCAGACAGGCTTTCTGAACCTCCATCACTCTATTCAAAACTAAAAGGAAGTTTTGCATGTACTTATACTTTAAGAAACCAAAACATTTGCTTGTTGTGACAAGAGACATATTTTATTTTCTGTCAAAATGTATTGGCAGTCTCTGTCTTGCTGGGGAAATTTCCCTTTCACTTTGTGTCCTTGAGAAGCAACAGGAAGAGAGAATAAATCTTCCCAATGTAAGAATAATTCCCATCTCAGACAATTGTCTTCAAAGATTTATCTTTACCACTTTTTTTTAATAACAATTCTAAAATGTTATATTTCTTCATATTTTCTGCCTCATTTACAATAGTCACCGGATAAAACAGGTGGGTATATCTCCCATGGGGCAAATGCAGCAATACAAACTTTACAGAGGGTCTAATCCTTCCCCGCTATATCCAAAATTAGTGTGGCGGTGATTGGGGACACTGCAACTGGTGTGGCGGTGATCAAGTACAACATGACTGGTGTGGCTGTGATTAGAGATGCTATGAGTGGGAATTGGTGATTAAGGACACTGACTGCTGTGGCACTGAATATTGATACTGACTGACAACACTGGTGTGATGACATTTTACTGCTATGGTGGTGATAAGAGACATTGGTTGGCGGTCTAACATCAGAGCAGCCAGCCATTGTAATATATATATATATATATATTTATATATATATATATATATATATACAGTGTTACAATACCACTATAAAGGTTGCTTGCTACTGTGATTACTGTGATGCTCTGGTTGGTCACAGCAAATACATGGTACAGGGCCTGTATTTGTGTTTTTTATAATCACAGTAGTAAACAAGGCATCATGAATGACTGCCTTGCTTACTATGGTACAAAGATCAGATGGTACCAAGGGTGCTCTGAGCAGCTGGGTACCATGATTGGTAATCAGATGTGTTTGGTGGACACAGTCAGTTACAGATTGTGTCACATACAAGGAACAGTTCTGGGAAGACATACAGGTGCTAGAGAGCACCTTCCTGGCCATTTATGTACATCAGTCGGGGAAAACTGGTTAAACAAAAAATAAATAAATAAAAATAAATAAAAACCAGATAAAATTATTAAATTTTCCCTATTTATCCTAAACAAAAAATGACTGGAGTTAGGCTTTAAATACTGGATAATACAATTACCATATTCACCCTGTGTTGCTAGTACATCGTTTGATTGAATAATATAATGCTTTGGACAGTTACAGAGTTAACTTAGCAGCAAGCAATCATTAAGGTGTTCCTAATGGTATAGCATTGGTAGTAGAAAGAGAATGTCACAAACATTCACTAAGAAACAGTATGTGCCAAAAACAAAGGACTACAATTTACACTGAAGGTTTAAGTATGATGTGACAAGTTCAATCTTGTTCAATTTTGTTTCATAGGGAAATAAAAGAATGGGAGAGCTGGCCTTTGATCTATTAAGTAGAAGAAAAATGGATTGAAAGCAAATTGTTCAAAAATAATAACTATGCTCACTTTTATAAAACAAAACTGTATTGCTGACTGTATAAAGCAGCTTTTTAAAAGAGTAGTAGACATCAGATAAAATGTAGTTTGTGAAACTTAAAATATTGTTATATGTAATAATAATACACACAAGACTTGTTAAAGTATCATTGCATCTAATACTGATGTTTTGGTTATGGTTAAGGACTTCCCATATCTAATGGGAGATCTGTCCTTCACCCATTCCCGTGTCATTTGTTGCAGTAAGTAGAGTCCAATCTTTTAACTAAAAGCAGTTTATTGTAACAATAAGCACAATGACATCCCCTTATAATAGTCATGGATGATGAATGAAATAGGAATCTGCATGCAAGACTGCCTAGGAGATATAAGCAAAACTAATAAGTAGGGATTAGCAAAACTGACATTTCCACTTCCATGAAATTCAGACATTCCATAAAAATCTGCACAAGGGAGATTACTTACTTTTAGTGAGATGTGTCCTCCTTTTGCTGAACTCTTCCTCTTCAGATTCCCCTACCTGATGCTGTATTCTTCTAGTGCAGTGAGGGGTATTAGAACTAAGGGGCTGTGACAGGCACTCATTAATGATGCCCAACTATGTCTGGCCTCTCCGCTCAGCTTCTCCATTCACAGAAGCTACATTACAAAAGCCTCTATGAATTAAACTGGATTTAATAAATGAGGGGGTGGATTTATCAATCATCTGCCTGTCTTCCATTCATAGATTCTGTTTCATTCATGAAAGCAATAGTAATGGCTTCTATGAATTGAGGAGGTAGGTGGAAAGGGTGGACATATTTGGGCATTCTTTATGAGTGCCTACCACAACGCCATCTTTTGAATAGACTTCACTGCACTGGAAGATTATGGCAGCTGTGGTGGGCATTGCAGGAGGAAGATTTCAACAAGTGGAGGACACAGCAGCACAAGGGCCACATTTCCCCGAAGATAAGTAATGTCCCTTCTAGTGATTTTTAATTTTTTTTGTCCTAGGTGAACATAGGTGAGTTTTGTACTCGTCTGAATAAGTAAACCTCTAATGTACATTTTGTGCGTGTTCCATAGTGTGTAGGGGTCTTCGACCAAAGTTTCTCCCTTCTATGCCATGATGATCTAGTATGTGCCCAGGGGCGGACTGACCATTGGGGAACTCGGGCACTGCCCGAGGGCCCGGGGTCAGTAGGGGGCCCCATGAGATGTCCCTGGTACCTTTCATAGGCTTTTTTAGGTGTGGTTTGAGTGTGGGCAAGGACACAGGGGCCCCATGATCCCCTATTGCCCGGGGGCCCCATGAGTTGTCAGTCCGCCCCTGTATGTGCCATTCTTTCAGGAGGCATATTCCCTTTGCCAAAGAGGTAACTGCATAGATGTTGTCATCTTTTGTAATAAACAACTTAGCAGGATATGCCAACCAATAAGTAATGTAATGATTATCCAGAGGTTTTGTGATGGTTGCAAGTTGCCTGCATTGCTTCATGGTATATGCAGATAAATCTGCAAAAAACATCAGGTCCTGTAGTCTTTGTGGTATAGTTTGTGTCTTCCTTGTTTTCATCACCAATTGCTCTTTTATGTGGTAGAAGTGAATTCTTATTAAGGTATCTCTAGGGAGATAAGATGGAATGTGTTTTGGTTTTGATAGTCTGTGGATGCGAACACTTAGTAATTCTTCCAGTGGTGCCTCTGGGAGTGCCTCTTTCAAGATATTAGTAAAGTATGCTTTTAGTTCTGGAGGTTTGATAGTTTCAGGAATGCCACAAATGTTGATAGTATTACATCTTTTATCTGTCCTCCAAGTTGGCCAATTTGGCCCAGATCCACTGCATCTCATCTTCCTTATCACTGTGAGTGTCTACCAGATCATTAATGGTACATGCAAATTCCCCCGTTTGTGATTCAATATGAGATACTCTATCACTCACTGCTTTAACTTCAGATTTGAACTGTTGAGCTAGTTATTATATTAGCATACAGAGTAGTGCGTAGTGACACCAGCATATCTTTTAAAGTCGTTTAAAGCAGTATCAAGGACTGGTTGGTTTGCTGTAGGGAGTTATCAAAGCTGCTCACCTCCTGTGTGTATGCTGATAATTAATTCATCTTCTGTTTTGTCTTGGTTGGGCTGGAAGATGGAGAGGATTGTGAGAAGTCTCTTGTTCTGTGTGATGATTTTTTTGTTGTACACTTGTGATGCCGAGCCCTGTGCTGAAGAATTGCTATGCGTGGGACTGGCAGAGTTGCCGGTGCCATCTTGGTTACTTCCATGGCATGGCAGGCAGAAGACGTCAGTTTATCCAGTTTGCTCTGGTCTTTTCTTTTCTGGGTTGTCATGCTCATGTACATGCAGCTCAGGGGTACAGTGTTGGCTGCTTGTGAAGCTCCATGTGGCTGTGAGAAGCTCCAGCGGCCTACTGTGGAGAGGAGCGGTGTTAATGTGCAGCATTCTTCCTCCGCCAGCTGGCCATGCCACAAGTTTTGGAAGCTTTTAAAATTGTTAAAAATTGATCAAAAACATTTGGCCAGTAAGGAATTGAGCTTCTTATACTTTTACAAAGTTGATCAAAAACACAATTGATCAAACACTTTAGAAGTTTGTCCATCTCTAAAATAAAGTTATTAGGTGGTAATAATATAAAATCAAAACAAAACACTGAAATGTTTAATTTTCCTGCATTTTACCTGCTTTAGTATCTTCAGTATAATCAGTATCATATTGCATGGGACCACTGAAAACTGATTAATATGAATTATCTGTTGGATTCAATGCCCAGGATGACCAAATTGACCTTCCCTGCCCCTATCCACTGGCACAACTCCAAGAAATATCCTCAAGTTTTTGGTATATGGAACATATGATACTTCCATTTCCTACCTAGAATTTAACACTGTGCACATGCTCTGAACAGATTTTGACCTTCAGACTTATAGAGAAATAATGGATTGTTCTGTTGGTGTATTGTTGTGGCAGAGGTTACCTAATGCTGCCTGTAGCATAATGAACATGTCCTTTATCAAAGTACATGTTCACTTTTACATTTATCACATTGGCAATATAAGCAGATGGGCACAAATTCACCTGTATAGGCATACACAGACACTTGAGTCAATTTGACTGAACGCCCTTAACCTACTTACCATAGAAAACAGGGCAAGTAACATTTAAATATATTTTACACCTATAGAATATGCTGCATTTAAACAATTTATTCATACTCAAAAACAATTCTCTTCTTTTCTGTACAAACAAATCAGCTTGATTTCATTTAAAGTTGTTATAAACCCTTACATATAGCCAGTGAAGTGACTAGCCTCAGGTGATACACATAGATGAAACAAATCCTCCTACATAAGTTGTACCTGTTTATCTGCTGATTCTCTTTTTTACATCAATTCAAAGTGCTGAGTTTGTAAAATGTGTCTGAGAGTTCAAAAAAAGGGAGCAGAGAGTTGAAACTAAACTTTGCAGAGCTCAGTGAGGAGAGCTGTGAGAACTTATTGAAGGGAAGAGACACACCCCTTTCACAGCTCACATTAACAAAGCTGAGGATGTCAATCTGCTGGAGGTCCCTCTCCAGCACCATTTTTCTTTTGGTGTCAAGAAAACTTGTCAGAAGTGATTCATGCTGATAGCAGAGGAACAAAGCAGCAAACAGAAATGACACTAAGTGCTCTTAACTGAGGCAAGTACACACTAGAGAGGGATATGCTATGTTCATATTTCATGTCTGAGGTTTACAATCATTTTAAAGCATTTGTACACAGTAGTGGTTAAGGTCTATATCATTTGCACTATTATCTTATTTTATTTCCACCATAGACGTTATTCTTTGCATGAAAAAAGGCTCCGTCTGCCAGTGGCCACTGGTACAAAATTATTTTCAGTGTGCAGAGAAGTACCATGAAACCATAAAGAACGAAAATGACCAAATAATCAGAATATCAAATTTTACGTGCTTATATTGAACTCCAACACATGCAGTTTCTAATTAATTGAAATATGTTTTTGCTACATTGAAACAAAATAATAATGTAAAAAATTGGATAAAAAGTACAAATACTGTAAATAACTAAGAACTCAAGTGCATTATTTTTGTTCAAATAAATACAAAGGCATATTTTTTTTTTCATAGAGGCTTTTAGATTATTTTTATTGACAACCTGAATGGTGCATTTTAATTCTTGAAAGGTTTGTAAATATAACGTAACTGTTGAAAGTTCCTCCAAATATACATCTGTCTTTCATCATGTCAAAATCTGTTTTGTTTGCAATGCAGTAGTTGTATTTTTAGCTTTATTGTTCATTTTCACTCTATTCAATACTTTTTTAAGGGTTTGATTGGCTATAAACCTGGAACTTTTGTGTTTATATGTTTATTTCTAGCTGATATGCCTTTTATCCAGTCAACAGCTGCTTACTGATACAGTCATATAACCTACTGAAGTTTGCTTACTAAAGTCATATATTCACTTTGCAAATAATTGTTATTGAATAAGATAAAGCTATGTTCACTTTATTCATCTACTAAGGTACATTTATAAATGGTATGGTAGACAAAGGTTTTCATTTATAAAATATAAAAAATGGTTCTACTATACAGTAGAAAAGGTTTTTGATTGCCTAAGTTTGCCTTATTTGTATGGCTATAACACAGCTCAATTCCATGCATCAGCATGTATTAAATTGATAGACACTATGCCAACCCACTTCCATATTGGTTAAGGGTACCCAGCAAAGATGCTCATTGTTCCCATTACTTTTATCGATCCTTTGACTTCTCGCAACAGGCAATCACCCAACATTACGGGTACAAATACAACAACATAAATTTAAGGTAGCCCTATGCTGATGACAAAATGTTAGCACTTAAAAAAACAGCAATATTTTTCTTCAATCTTAAAACACTGTCACATTATGCCTTAATATCAGGAGGAGTATCATATTGGGCAGTGCCAAGTTATCTTTATGGAGAAATCATAGGTCTATTAGGCCTCTAATTTGTCCTCTGCCATCCAAAGCAGCTGATCAAACAGTTGATTAAACAAAGATTTCAATCTAATAAAATATCCACGCTATGGACTAATCACTTAGGTGTATATTAAAGCAGCCGCTGACACACCAACTTTCTATTCCTATAGGGACATAAATATGAAAACAACAGAGTTTGGTGTAGCTCTTCAAAACACCTGAATTATAGAAAACAGCAAGTTTACAAGTGACAGGAAGAATTGGAAGAGGAGGCTAATGGTGCTTCCAAGGAGACCTCATTCATAGAAGACTCTAGGGAGTCCTCTGAAGCAAGGGATGAAGATAGTGATACCAGCTGCAGGGAAGTACAAATCTGAACCACAGTCAAACCCCAAGCATCAGAAGGAGTATGCAAGGAAGGAAATGGGAAGTGGTCAAAACATCCCAAATAGAAGGGAGTATGGTGGAGGTCATCCATATAGACCATCTCAAACCCCTAGGGGAGAATTTAGAGGAAACCATCAGTATAGACCATCCCGTGGTGGGGGTATCTGGCAATTGCCAACAGATATCTTCATATATACCAAGCGGAGCATCAGCACCTATAATAGGTATGCATCTCAGACATTTTGAGCCCTCTTATCATACCATGGGTATGGAATGGAATAACAGAGGGGATTTTTTTCCCCATGGAACATCAGGTCAGAACCCAAGGGAATTGAGGTGGGTATGGACTCTAGAAAAACAGATGAGAATATGGACCACTGTACCACCAGGGATGGTGTGGGCCCACCCAGAAATCAAGGACAGAATACATATGTACCACACAGGGGACATGGGACCACACATTGGAAGAAGGAAAGAGGAGACAGGAATTGGTCAAAGAACCCACCCAAACATACAGAATGGGGAAAAAAAGAGGCAAACCAGAGACAGGAGAGGAGGGAAAAAGAAAAAGAAGGGAACAATATGTTCTGTCATTTTTAACCTCGGTAATGTAAATTTCACAGATGAAGAAAATAGATTATTGGATCTTGGGTTGAAATTTGCCCCAGATAAGGATGTCGATAAATTTGAAGCATACACAGACCTCCAAAAAATTTGTGAGAAAATTGTAAAAAAATTTAAAGAAATATCATGCTATGAAAAAAGAGGCGAATTTAAGCAAAGTCTATTGAAAAATAATTTTGTATTTAATCCAAAATTAGCAGGAAGTGAGTATTTGGAAAATTTTAAAACAATGGTGGAGGAGGATTTTTTCTGGTAAAGAGAACCAAAAAAAAGTGGCAATGTTTGGAAAGAAATTAAATCTATTGAACAAAAAAAGAATGTGTGTCACGTACCTGATTGGATACTGAAATGACGAGGTCAGCCTCACTTGTGTCACTAGCCCTGACCCCACTGGAAGTGGAACAGAGGGTGTCTAGGGACCAGGGGGACAAGAGTGCCAGCAGATGTTGTTTTCAGCTCTTGCAGTTGGAGACTTTGGAAGGCTGATGAACCTCAGATTCAGGCACCGTAGTAATATGCAGAGCTGGTATGGTAGGTCGCCAGGTGTGCACCAGAGCAAGGCAGGAAGCAGGGATGGAAGACAGGAGCAGTGTCAAAGGAAGAGCCAGGGTCATCAACGGGCGGACAGCGAGGTACCAAATCATAAGCAAGCAAAAGTCAGGAGCAGAGCCGAAGTCAGGAACCAGTATCAAGCAGGGGAGTAATCAGAGTCAGGTCAGGAACAAGCCGGGTCAGCAACAAGGAAATCACACACAGGAACAAGCAGGAAACAGGGAACAGCTGAAGACCAGTCAGCACCCAGCACAGGCAAAGACACTTTTTAAATAGTCCGTCTGGTGCCAATCTTCACCATGCATGTGCACGTGCGTGTGCGTGATTGTGCATTTCTGTGCACAGGCGCACGTCTATTTAACAGCTGTCTCACGGGAATTCCCTTACATTGCCCCCCCTTGGGGCAGCCTCCAGATGCCCACTAAGGCTCGTTTTTCAGGGTGAAGATGGAGATAGGCTCGAACTAACCGTGGAGCATGGACATTAGCGGTTGGTTCCCAGGAATTATCCTCTGGACCGTAGCCTTTCCATTTGATGAGCAACTGAGTCTGACTGCCCCTTTTTCTACAATCCAGGATAGCCTCCACCTCGTATTCTTCATTACCTTCGACCAGCAGTGGAGCAGGAGTCTCCGGATCTCGATTGGGAAATCCGCTTGGAATATGTGGTTTTAACAGGGAGATATGGAATACCGGATGAATCTTCATATTTTAGGTAGTATTAACTCAAAAGCCACAGGGTTAATTTTTCTCTTAATAGTAAATGGTCCCAGGTACCTTGGACCAAGCTTCTTCCAAGGATAGTTCAATTTTAGGTTTGTCATAGATAACCAGACTTTATCTCCTGGTTTCAGATTTAGGTTGCCCCTTCTTTTTCTGTCAAAGAACTTTTTATTACTCGAATGAACCTCTAAAATAGTCTTTTGCAGTATTTGACCGTTCCTACTGAGGAAATCCATCCTTTCTTGTACTGCTGGGACAGCGGGTTCCACCGGTATTTCAGGAAGGAAGGAGGGATGATATCCATAGTTGGAGTAAAAAGGGGACTGTTAGCAGAGTGAATCGAGTTGTATGCGAATTCTGCTAACGGAAGGAGAGACACCCAGTCATCCTGTGAATAAGATGAAAAACATTGGGGGTATTGTTCCAGAGTCTGATTTGTCCTCTCCGTTTGTCCATTTGTTTGTGGTTGGTATGCAGAAGAGAAGCAAAGTTCAATTTGTAGTGCCTCACACAGAGTTTTCCAGAACTTAGAAGTAAACTGTACTCCCCGATCGGACACGATATTGTTAGGAACGCCATGTAATCTTACTATCCCTCTGATGAAAGTAGAAGCAGTTTCAGTGGCAGAAGGAGTCCCTTTCAAGGGAATAAAGTGAGACATTTTTGATAGGCGGTCAATCACGACAAAGATAGTGGTGAATCCCTCAGATGGGGGAAGCTCTACAATAAAATCCATAGAAATCATATTCCATGGTTTTTCAGGTACAGGCAAAGATTCCAACAGGCCCCAGGTCTTGGCTTTATCAGACTTGTTTCGAAGACATACTGAGCAAGATCTAACATAGTTCTGGCAATCTCTCATTGAGTTTGGCCACCAGAAGGAACGGGAGACCAAATCTGAGGTCTTGTGGATCCCGAAGTGACCCGCTAAAGGATGATCATGACATCTTTTGAGGATGAGAGTCCTAAGTTGTTCAGGTACGAAAATTTGTTCCTTGTGAAGGTAAAGACCATCTCTTTGCTGAAGTTGCATCTCCAAGGGATGCGGATGATCATCAACCACTTCTCTTATTTGCGCTACAAGGTCTGTTTGCAGAAGTAAAAAGTTCTTAGCTGGCAAAATCATGTCAGGTTCAGATGGTACAATTGGATCCTGAAACATACGTGAGAGTGCATCGGGCTTACCGTTCTTTGATCCTGGACGGTATGACAAATGAAAGACAAAGCAGGAGAAGAACAGTGCCCATCTTGCCTGTCGTGGCCTTAGATGTTTTGCCATTCTCAAGTATTCTAGATTCTTGTGATCCGTAAAAAGGAGGAGAGGATGCGAAGCTCCCTCCAGCAAGTAGCGCCATTCCTCAAGTGCTGCCTTGATGGCTAACAGCTCTCTGTCTCCCACGTCATAATTCCTTTCAGAGGAATTTAGCTTTTTAGAGAAGAAAGCGACAGGGATTTGAGTCCCTGTCGTTGTGACAATATGGCTCCCACAGCATTTTAAGACGTGTCTACTTCAAGGACAAAGGCTAAAGCAGGATCTGGGTGCTTCAAGATAGGTGCAGAGGTGAACAAAGTCTTTAATTGTTCAAAGGCTGCTTGAGCCTCAGGAGTCCACCTGAAAGTAATATGTTGCCTGGTTAGCTGTGTTACTGGTGCAGTGATCCCTGAAAAGTTCTTAATGAATTTTCTGTAGAAGTTAGCAAATCCCACAAAACGTTGTACTGCTTTCCTGTCTCCTGGAACGGGCCAGTCTAATACGGAGGTCACCTTTTGGGGATCCATAGCAATGCCATCGGGAGTGATCACAAGTCCGAGGAACTGAATAGTCTGTCTCTCAAACTCACACTTTTCAGCTTTGGCATAGAGGTGATGTTGACGTAATCTATCCAGAATCTTCTTTACATGATCCCGGTGTCGTTCAATTGAGCTAAAAAAGACTAGGATGTCATCCAAGTAAACGATAATAAATAGATCAAGATAGCCCCGAAATATATCGTTCACAAAGTGTTGGAATGTTGCTGGGGTATTACAGAGACCAAGTGGCATCACCAGGTATTCGAAATGCCCAAAGCGTGTTCGAAAGGCCTTTTTCCATTCGTCCCCTTCGCGAATTCTAACTAACTTGTAGGCTCCCCTCAGATCCAGTTTTGAAAAGACACATGCCCTTCGTAGTCTTTTGAATAATTCAGGAATTATAGGAAGAGGATAGCGATTTTTGACAGTTATTTTATTCAGATCACGATAGTCAACACAAGGTCTGAGGGTATGATCCTTCTTCTCGACAAAGAAGATGCCAGCTCCCGCTGGTGATGTAGAGGGATGAATAAACCCTTTTTCTAAGCTCTCATCAATATAACTCCAGAGGACCTCTAATTCTAATTTGGATAGAGGGTAAATTCGCCCAAAAGAAATTTTGGCACCGGGCAGAAGCTCAATAGGACAATCATAAGGGCGGTGTGGAGGAAGAGCATTGGCACTCTTCTTGTTAAATACATCTAGGTAATCATGGTAAGCAACAGGAATGAGTTTCATTGTCTCAGAATCAGGATGGATACTAAGAAGAGGGGTTACTGTGCCTGGTTCCTTAGGAATGCAGTGGTTCAGACAATATTCGGAAGGAAAAAGGATCTCCCCAGACAACCAGTTGATGGATGGGTTGTGTGCTCTTAGCCAGGGCATGCCGAGAATGACCGAAAATATTGGAGAAGTTATGACATCCAGACATAGAAATTCCTGATGTCCCGAGGAGGAGTGGCATAAAATTGGCATGGTCTCTTGTATCACAGGACCAGAACTGATACCAGAGCCATCAGCCAGATGGACCGAAAGTCTTTGTGTCTTAGTAAGGAGGGGGATCTTGTTTTGGTTAGCGAAGGTTGAATCCATAAAGCAGCTACAGGCAACAGAGTCTATAATGGCCGGAACAGTAATTGTCCTTTCAGCCAGCTGTAAGTGAAGGTGGAAGGAGAGGTGCGTTCGGCTTGCTCCTTGGGGGTGCATCATATGGAACCAGCTAGGAGAAGACTTATGAGGTCTTACTGAACACGTCAGTACATTGTGACCTGCGTCACCACAGTAGAGACAGAGGTTGGAATTTTGTTGTTGAAGACGTTCGGCTGAGGACAACGGTGGTCTCCAGAAGGTCCTTCTAGGAGAATTATGATGCCTTCTTTTATTGAGAAGTAAGTCTGATGTGACAACAGTAGTAGAAGAAACAGAGGCTCTATCTCTGAACATATCAAGTCCTCCCCATTAGTCTTTTCATCCTGCCTCTCCCGGATCTGACAGTCAATGTGGATAGCAAGGTCTATCAGGTCCTCTAGCCTGGTTGGTACCCCAACTCGGGCAAGCTCATCTTTCAGGGCGTTAGAAAGGCCAAAGCAAAACTGGTAGCGGAGAGCAGACTCATTCCATTGAGTGTCAGAACTCCATATACGGAAATCGGTAACATATTCCTCTATAGGCCTTTAGCCCTGCCGTAGCTTGCTAAGCATAGATTGTGCAGTCTGAGGAAGGAAGGGATCAGGGTAGAGTTGTGACATTGCTGAGAAAAAAGAGTTCATCGAAGTTATTATGATCATGTTGCTCACGAAGGTGGTGTGCCCAGGATTGGGGAATAAAGAGTGAGATAATGAATCCCACTTTGGTGCTTTGCGATGCAAAGGTTCTTGGAAGCAGGGAAAAATATAGCTCACAGGAGTTGCGAAAGGTTAGGAAACTTCTGCAGTCTCCCATGAAAAACTCAGCTATTGGAACCCGGTGTTCCGGTGGAGGAGAAGTTCCATGAAACATGTTGAGCTCTGTCTGGGTAGTTATGTCTGAGACTGCAAAAGGACCCATGCCTGTTGAGACATCTAACTCAGGTATTGGAACCCGGGGTTCCGGTGGAGGAGAAGTTCAATGAATCATGCTAATCTCTGTCTGGGTAGTTATGCCTGAGACTGCAGAAAGACCCATGGCTGTTGAGACATCTGACTTGGTTGGTAGTTGGTTTTCCATGTGCTCAAGGTTTCTTTGCAACCTCTGCACCATGTAAGACAAGGCAGAGATTGATTGACAGATATCCCCCATTGCAGAGGCCTCCCTTTCACACTCCATCATTGGCTGACTGGTACTGTCACAAACCTGATTGGAGACTGAAATGACGAGGTCGTCCTCACTTGTGTCACTAGCGCTGACCCCATTGGAACGGGAACAGAGGGTGTCTAGGGACCAGGGGGACAAGAGCACCAGCAGATGTTGTTTGCAGCTCTTGCAGTTGGAGACTTTGGAAGGCTGATGAACCTCTGATTCAGGCATCGTAGTAATATGCAGAGCTGGTATGGTAGGTTGCCAGGTGTGCACCAGAGCAAGGCAGGAAGCAGGGATGGGAGACAGGAGCAGTGTCAAAGGAAGAGCCAGGGTCATCAATGGGCAGACAGCGAGGTACCAAATCATAAGCAAGCCAAAGTCAGGAGCAGAGTCGAACTCAGGAACCAGTATCAAGCAGGGGAGTAATCAGAGTCAGGTCTGGTACAAGCCGGGTCAGCAACAAGGAAATCACACACAGGAACGAGCAGGAAACAGGGAACAGCTGAAGACCAGTCAGCATTCAGCACAGGCAAAGGCACCTTTTAAATAGTCCATCTGGCGGCAATCTTTACCGTGCATGTGCACGTGCGTGATCGTGCATTTCTGTGCACATGCGCACGTCTATTCACCATCCGTCTTACGGGAATTCCCTTACAATGTGGTTATTCGCCTGGCAGATAAAGGGGGAGGGTTGGTGATATTGAATAAATCTGATTATGAGGAAGAGATTAACAGATTGGAAGCAGACAATACATATAAAATACTGAAGTCCAACCCAAAGAAAGAATATGAGAAAAGACTGAAGGCTTTGTTAAAAAGGGAAGAGATAGGGGCATTTTAAATAAAAAGAAAGATAGGTATTTAAGAATTGGCCAGAGCTGGTAATATGGTTTCCATTTATGGAAACAAATAGATACAATGTTTCAACCGCTGTATGGAGTGAATGTCAGAGAACTGTCAGAAATAGGCTATTTCTGACAGTTCTCTGACATTCACTCCATACAGCGGTTGAAACATTGTATCTATTTGTTTCCATAAATGGAAACAAATAGATACAATGTTTCAACCGCTGTATGGAGTGAATGTCAGAGAACTGTCAGAAATAGCGGAGCTCTGCAGATACACTTAGCGGAGCTCTGCAGATACACTTTTTGCCGGCTTGGAATTCCTCTTATTTTCATCCTACTTCTTCTTCTTCTTCATCCTCATCCTCTTCTTCTTCTTCTGAGGATGAGGATGAGGATGAAGAAGAAGAAGAAGAAGAAGAAGTAGGATGAAAATAAGAAGAATTCCAAGCCGGCAAAAAGTGTATCTGCAGAGCTCCGCTAAGTGTATCTGCAGAGCTCCGCTATTTCTGACAGTTCTCTGACATTCACTCCATACAGCGGTTGAAACATTGTATCTATTTGTTTCCATTTATTCTTCTTATTTTCATCCTACTTCTTCTTCATCCTCATCCTCATCCTCTTCTTCTTCTTCTGAGGATGAGGATGAGGATGAAGAAGAAGAAGAAGAAGAAGTAGGATGAAAATAAGAAGAATTCCAAAAAGTGTATCTGCAGAGCTCCGCTAAGTGTATCTGCAGAGCTCCGCTAAGAAATAGCGGAGCTCTGCAGATACACTTTTTGCCGGCTTGGAATTCTCCTTCTTCTCATCCTTCTTCTTCTTCTCATCCTTCTTCTTCTTCTCATCCTTCTCCTTCTTCTCATCCTTCTTCTTCTTCTTCTCATCCTTCTTCTTCTTCTCATCCTTCTCCTTCTTCTCATCCTTCTTCTTCTTCTCATCCTTCTTCTTCTTCTCATCCTTCTTCTTCTTCTCATCCTTCTCCTTCTTCTCATCCTTCTTATCCTTCTCCTTCTTCTCATCCTTCTTCTTCTTCTCATCCTTCTCCTTCTTCTCATCCTTCTTCTTCTTCTCATCCTTCTCCTTCTTCTCATCCTTCTTCTTCTTCTCATCCTTCTTCTTCTCATCCTTCTCCTTCTTCTCATCCTTCTTCTCATCCTTCTCCTTCTTCTCATCCTTCTTCTCATCCTTCTCCTTCTCCTTCTCCTTCTTCTCATCCTTCTCCTTCTTCTCATCCTTCTCCTTCTCCTTCTTCTCATCCTTCTCCTTCTTCTCATCCTTCTCCTTCTCCTTCTTCTCATCCTTCTCCTTCTTCTTCTTCTCATCCTTCTTCTTCTCATCCTTCTCCTTCTTTTCATCCTTCTCCTTCTCATCCTTCTTCTCATCCTTCTCCTTCTTCTCATCCTTCTTCTCATCCTTCTCCTTCTTCTCATCCTTCTCCTTCTTCTCATCCTTCTCCTTCTTCTCATCCTTCTCCTTCTCCTTCTTCTCATCCTTCTCCTTCTCCTTCTTCTCATCCTTCTTCTTCTTCTCATCCTTCTCCTTCTTCTCATCCTTCTCCTTCTCCTTCTTCTCATCCTTCTCCTTCTCCTTCTTCTCATCCTTCTTCTTCTCATCCTTCTCCTTCTTCTCATCCTTCTCCTTCTCCTTCTTCTCATCCTTCTCCTTCTTCTCATCCTTCTCCTTCTCCTTCTTCTCATCCTTCTTCTTCTTCTCATCCTTCTCCTTCTTCTCATCCTTCTCCTTCTCCTTCTTCTCATCCTTCTCCTTCTTCTCATCCTTCTCCTTCTTCTCATCCTTCTCCTTCTTCTCATCCTTCTCCTTCTCCTTCCTCATCTCCAAGGGCATTTAAATTAAAGGTACAGTGTTCCGCACTAATATAAAGGCTCTCTGAAGCCTAGAAAGCCTTTTTATAAGTTGAATTCATAGCGAATAAATTCGCATCGAATCGAATTTCTTCCTCAAATTCGGCGAATCAGCCGAATCGAATTTTTGAATAATTCGCTCATCTCTACTTACAATCTAAGAAGGAGGATTGAGAGATAAAAGGTAATAACTATGAGGGATGGGATGATGGACAAAATACATGTACATCTGTTAAGTGCTGGCAGGATAGGCCTCTCTGAAGAGATGAGTTTTCAGGGATCGTCTAAAAGTGGACAGAGATGGAGATAGTTGGACACATTAGGGAAGGGAGTTCCAGAGGATGAGAGTGGCTCTGGAGAAATCCTGGAGGCGAGCATGGGAGGAGGTAACAAGGGAGCTAGAGAGCAGGAGGTCTTGGGAGGAATGAAGAGAAAGACTTGGTTGGTATTTTGAGACCAGGTTAGTGATGTAACTAGGGGGTAAGTAGTGGATGACTTTATAAGTTGTTGTAAGTATCTTGAATTTTACTCGTTGGGTGATGGGAGCCAGTAGAGGGACTGGCAAAGAGGAGTGGCAGACACTGTACAGTTGGTAAAGTGGATAATAATGCTTTCAGTCACCGCCAAAAGGACTCTGTGGCTGTCCTACTCAGTGGTGGACAGAGCTTCCAAACAGGCTATCGGTAATATCCCCTATAATGGGAAGTTGTTATTCGCAAAACACTGGACACAGTGATTAAACGACAGAAGGAAAATCTCGACTGTTTCAGCAGTCTAATAAGATGAAGCAGCAATCTTTTTGTTCAAGTCAAGCAAGCTTTAAAAAAAATTGAGAGGCCATGTCATATATGCCAGACTGTGAATTGATAGATCTCAGTGGAGGGGAACTAATTTTATGCGAAGTCAAACCTAGAGCACGCAAGCTACAAAGTCAATCGACAAACCTTTTTGAAGGTGTTCCCGCCCATGCTCTTCCAGTGGGGGCCAAGCTTGCCTCCTTATGGAGGGTTTGGGCAGAGAGTATCAAAGATCAGTGGATCCAAAAGATGGTGAGATGTATGTACAGTAGAATTCCTAAACCATCCCCCCAAATAATTTCATTCAGACAGAATAGCCAGAAGATCTGAAAAAGAAAAGATTCTTGCAAGAGTACATACAGTCATGGCCGAAATTGTTGGCACCCTTGATATTTCTCCAGGAAATCATGTATTTCTCACGAAACGTATTGCATTAACACATGTTTTGCTATACACATGTTTATTCCCTTTGTGTGTATTGGGACAAAACAAAAAAAGGGAGGAAAGAAAGCAAATTCGACATAATGTCACACAAACCTCCAAAAATGGGCTGGACAAAAGTATTGGCACCCTTTCACAACTGCGGATAAATAAGAATGTTACAAGCATGTGATGCTCCTGTAAACTCACCTGGGGCAAGTAACAGGTGTGGGCAATATAGAAATCACACCTGAAAGCAGATAAAAAGGAGAGACGTTCACTTAACCTTTGCATTGTGTGTCTGTCTGTGCCACACTAAGCATGGACAACAGAAAGAGGAGACGAGAACTGTCTGAGGACCTGAGAACCAAAATTGTGGCAAAATATCAACAATCTCAAGGTTACAAGTCCATCTCCAGAGAACTAGATTTGCCTTTGTCCACAGTGCGCAACATTATCAAGAAGTTTGCAACCCATGGCACTGTAGCTAATCTCCCTGGTCGTGGACGGATGAGGAAAATTGATGAAAGATTGCAACGCAGAATAGTCCGGATGGTGGATAAGCAGCCCCAAACATGTTCCAAAGACATTCAAGCTGTCCTGCAGGCTCAGGGAGCATCAGTGTCAGCGCGAACTATCCGTCGACATTTAAATGAAATGAAACGCTATGGCAGGAGACCCAGGAGGACCCCACTGCTGACACAGAGACATAAAAAAGCAAGACTACAGTTTGCCAAAATGTACTTGAGTAAGCCAAAAGCCTTCTGGGAAAACGTCTTGTGGACAGATGAGACCAAGATAGAGCTTTTCGGTAAAGCACATCATTCTACTGTTTACCGAAAACGGAATGAGGCCTACAAAGAACAAAACACAGTACCTACGGTAAAATATGGTGGAGGTTCAATGATGTTTTGGGGTTGTTTTGCTGCCTCTGGCACTGGGTGCCTTGACTGTGTGCAAGGCATCATGAAATCTGAGGATTACCAAAGGATTTTGGGTCGCACTGTAGGGCCCAGTGTCAGAAAGCTGGGTTTGCGTCCAAGATCCTGGGTCTTCCAGCAGGACAATGACCCCAAACATACGTCAAAAAGCACTCAGAAATGGATGGCAAAGAAGCGCTGGAGAGTTCTGAAGTGGCCAGCAATGAGCCCAGATCTAAATCCCATTGAACACCTGTGGAGAGATCTTAAAATTGCTGTTGGGAAAAGGTGTCCTTCCAATAAGAGAGACCTGGAGCTGTTTGCAAAGGAAGAGTGGTCCAAAATTCCGGGTGAGAGGTGTCAGAAGCTTATTGATGGTTATAGGAAGCGACTGATTTCAGTTATGTTTTCCAAAGGGTGTGCAACCAAATATTAAGTTAAGGGTGCCAATACTTTTGTCCAGCCCATTTTTGGGGTTTTGTGTGACATTATGTCATATTTGCTTTTCTGCCTCTGTTTTATATTTGTTCCAATACATACAAAGGGAATAAACATGTGTATAGCAAAACATGTGTTAATGCAATACCTTTTTTGTGTGAAATACTTGATTTTCAGGAAAAATATCAAGGGTGCCAACAATTTCGGCCATGACTGTACAAGAATTATATTTCAACAATGACATAGTGCCTGTACCACAGGAAGAGCTGAAGCTGGGATTATACTCACCAATTGTTTTAGTACCCAAAGTGCCCAGAGACTTCTGTCCCATTTTGGATTTAAAGAAGCTGAATGAATACATACATACCAAAAAGGTTCAAGATGGAGTCTTTGCAGACTATCATGTTTATAGTCCAGTAGGGGGACTGGTTGGTGTCAGTCCACCTGGCTGACACATACCACCATGTGCCAATCAAGGCAGAGCATCAAAGATATTTGAGGTTTGCAGTGGTCAGAAGTCACTTCCGTTTTACATTTCTGCCTTTTGGGATCACATGGTCCTAATGGTTTTTTGAAGATCCTGCTGGCAGTCATAGCAATAATTTGCCTTGCTAGACTTCACCTCTACTTGGAGGAAATTCTTATTCTTTTTGTACAGTCAAGCCATCAGCTGTCAAAACATTGTGACTATGTCCTGCAAATACTAAGTTCAGCTGACTAGTGAACAAACAGCTAATGCTTTCTCAAACGATGGAATAGTATTCGATACCTGGAAAGTTCAGGTGTTTCTTCCAAGCTACAAGATTTCTGAGGTGAGAGTTAGCGTGCAAAGGGTCATAGAGACAGCATGGCAAGTGACTTTATGGTCCTCATTGGGATGTGTACAGTGGTCATTCAAATGGTGCCTTGGGCCAGGTATCACATGAGGGCATTCCAATTTTCCTTTCTTGGTCAATGGGATAGAGTGACTATGGATCAAGGAATCATTGTGCCTAAGAGAGCTAGCCAAGACATGAAGTTGTGGAGATCAACAGAGTGTCTATCTCAGGGTGTGCCACTCAGCCTGAGAGACTGTATATTTCTGATTTCAAATGCCAGTCTTCAGGGCTAGGAGACCCACTGTTTGGGGATACAGGTACAGCGATATTGGAGCCCTTCAGAATGCAGACGGCAGTAGCCTACATAGTCTATCAAAGGGGCACCAAAAGTCTTTCTCTGTTGCAATTCACAACAGAACTTTTCTGATGGGTGGAGAACCACCCGTAAGCTCTGGTGGCGGTCTACTTGCCAGGAGAATGCAAGGACCAGTTAAGCAAATAACTGATAAAGATTAATGCTTTCTCATTAATATTCTAGGTAAATCATTTAACTGTTCTATAGCTAATCTATAGAAAGATTTTTTTACTATAATCAAATTTAATGTTTCCTGAAATAATATTTTATAAAACATACTATCATGTTTGCAAATATGTACAGATGTGTAAAAACATAAAATATGGTAGCACAGGAATGAGACTTCATTGGTCACAACCTCAATCAGACCTAAAATGCCATCATCCTTACAACCAGCTCCATGCCTTCAATGCTGTCCTGTATTATATTTACCAGTCTGGTACAACATACATTATCTGCCTTATTCCTGCGAGTATCAGCCACAGAAAAACTCATAACAAGATCAACACTAAAGCAATCCCTGCAGAGGGGCCTCTGGGAGAGTTTATTCCTCAGAACTAAAATGTGGATTTTAACGTATGAGCAGGAGTGAATGGATAAAAAATAAAAACCTGAAGAACATTCACTTTAACATAATTCATACTCAGTCTGAAACTAAGTGAATAGCCACAAAGGCTTCATCCATTCTACATCCTCAGAAGGAGTTATTAAATCTGCTTTGTCTTCCACCAAGGAACATTACTACTAGTTTTTGTTTAACTGTTTCAGGACCGCTTAATGTAGGTCTACGGCTGTACATGTACGTGATCCAGAAATTCCAGGCCAGGGGCATGAGCATACGGCCACCGCCCTGGCTGTGCTGTCATTCACTACATGATTTATGGATGGGACCCGCTGATTGGCTGGGCGATTGACAGAAGAGAGCCCTGTGTTGGTAAACAACACAGGGCTCTCTCTGAGTGCAGCAATGTGGCTGTTTTTTTTTTCTCCTTGCAAAGCAGGGAGTAAAAAACAGTCATGTCCATTAGTAAAAGCAGCACACAGTATACACTTTACACTTGTTAGGCACACATTTAACCCTTTGATTGCCCCTAGATGTTAACCCCTTCTCAGCCAGTGTCATTACTATAGTGACAGTGTGTATTATTAGCACTGATCACTGTATTAGTGTCAATGGCAATGTCAATGTCAGTTAGTCAGTTCCCATAAATTGTTAGTTAGTGTCAGATTGCCAGCCGCACTATCACAGCCCCATTACTAGTATTAAAAAAAATTCCAGTATACAGTTGTACTCAAAAGTTTACATACCCTGGCAGAAATCGCGACATTTTGGCATTGTCATTGAAATATGACTGATCATGACAAAAAACTGTCTTTTATTTAGGGATCATGATCATATGAAGCCATTTATAATCACATAGTTGTTTGGTTTCTTTTAAAATTATAATGATAACAGAAATCACCCAAATGACCCTGATCAAAAGTTTACATACCCTGGGTTGTTTGGCCTTGGTACAGACACATAAGGTGACACACCCAGGTTAAAATGGCAATCAAATATTAATTTCCTAAATCTGTGGCTTTTTAAATTGTAATTAGTGTCTGTATATAAATAATCTGTGAGTTTGTTAGCTCTCACATGGATGCACTGAGCAGGCTAGACACTGAGCCACGGGGAACAGAAAAGAACTGTCAAAAGACCTGCATAACAAGATAATGGAACTACAAAGCCTTAAATATACCAGTCAGTACTGTCCAATCACTAATTAAGAAGCTGAAAATTCTGAGATCTCTTATACCAAGCCAAGATCAGGTAGAGCAACTACCAGAAGAATTGTTTGGGATACAAAAAAAACCCACAGGTGACCTCAGGAGAAATACAGGCTCTGGAAAAAGACAGTGTGGTTGTGTCAAGGAGCACAATACGACAATACTTGAACAAAAATAAGCTACATGGTCAAATTGGCAGAATGAAGTCTTTGCTGCACCAATGCCACAAAAAAAACATTGTATTGTGCTTCTTGAAACAATCCCAGGGTATGTGAACTTTTGATCAGGGCCATTTGAGTGATTTCTGTTATCATCATGATTTTAAAAGGCGCTAAACAACTATGTGACAATAAATGGCTTCATATGTTTACTATCCTTAAATAAAAGACAGTGTTTTGGCATGGTCGGTCATATTTTCAATATCAGTGCCAAAATGTCACAGATTCTTCCAGGGTATGTAAACTTTTGAGCACAACTAATACAAGTGAAACTCAAAAAATTTGAATATCATGCAAAAGTTCATTTATTTCAGTACTGCAACTTAAAAGGTGAAACTATTATATGAGATAGACTCATTACATGCAAAGCAAGATAGTTCAAGCCATGATTTGTCATAATTGTGATGATTATGGCTTACAGCTCATGAAAACCCCAAATCCACAATCTCAGAAAATTAGAATATTGTGAAAAGGTGCAATATTCTAGGCTCAAAGTGTCCTACTCTAATCAGCTAATTAAGCCATAGCACTTGCAAAGGGTTCCTGAGCCTTTAAATGGTCTCTCAGTCTGGTTCAGTAGGAATCACAATCATGGGAAAGACTGCTGACCTGACAGTTGTGCAGAAAACCATCATTGACACCCTCCATAAGGAAGGAAAGCCTAAAAAGGTAATTGCAAAAGAAGTTGGATGTTCCCAAAGTGCTGTATCAAAGCACACTAATAGAAAGTTATGTGGAAGGGAAAAGTGTGGAAGAAAAAGGTGCACAAGCAGCAGGGATGACCATAGCCTGGAGAGGATTGTCAGGCAAAGGCCATTCAAAAGTGTTAGGGTCTTTCACAAGGAGTGGACTGAGGCTGGAGTCAGTGCATCAAGAGCCACCACACACAGACGGATCCTGGACATGGGCTTCAAATGTCGTATTCCTCTTGTCAAGCTGCTCCTGAACAACAAACAACGTCAGAAGCGTCTTACCTGGGCTAAAGAAAAACAGACCTGGTCTGTTGCTCAGTGGTCCAAAGTCCTCTTTTCTTATGAGAGAAACTTTTGCATCTCATTTGGAAACCAAGGACCCAGAGTATGGAGGAAGAATGGAGAGGCACACACTGCAAGATGCTTGAAGTCCAGTGTGAAGTTTCCACTGTCTGTGTTGATTTGGGGAGCCATGTCATCTGCTGGTGTTGGTCCACTGTGCTTCATTAAGTGCAGGGTCTACCAGGAGATTTTGGAGCACTTCATGCTTCCTTCTGCAGACGAGCTTTATGGGGATGCTGACTTCATTTTCCAGCAGGACTTGGCACCTGTCCACACTGCCAAAAGCACCAAAACCAGGTTCAATGACCGTGGGATTACTGTGCTTGATTGGCCAGCAAACTCGCCTGACCTGAACCCCATAGAGAATCTATGGGGCATTGCCAAGAGAAAGATGAGAGACATGAGACTGAACAATGCAGAAGAGCTGAAGGCCTCTATTGAAGCATCCTGGTCTTCCATAACACCTCAGCAGTGCCACAGGCTGATAGCTTCCATGCCACGCCGCATTGAGGCAGTAATTGCTGCAAAAGGGGCCCAAACCAAGTACTGAGTACATATGCATGCTTATACTTTTCAGAGGTCCGATATTGTTCTATGTACAATCCTTGTTTTATTGATTGCATGTAATATTCTAATTTTCTGAGATTGTGGATTTGCTGTAAGCCATAATCATCACAATTATGACAAGTCGCGGCTTGAACTATCTTGCTTTGTATATAATGAGTCTATCTCATATATTAGTTTCACCTTTTAAGTTGCATTACTGAAATAAATGAACTTTTTCTAATTTTTCGAGTTTCACCTGTATATGCTTATTGGGAATTTTTGCCAAAGACATGTACCAGAATACATTTCGGCCTAAATTCATCAAGACATTTTATTTTTAATTTTTTTTTTATTGGATATGTTTTATAACAAAGTAAAAAATATAGTTTTTGTTTTTTTTTAATGTTTGCTCTTTTTTTGTTTCTAAAGGCAAAAATAAAACAAAACAATAGTGATCAAATACCACCAAAAAAATTTTCTCTTTGTGGGAAAAAAGTGATATAAATTTCATTTGGGTATAGAGTTACATGACGTGCAATTGCCAGTTAAAGTTGCACAGTGCAAAATATAAAAAAATGGCCTCATGATGAAAGGGTAAAATATTCCAGAGCTTCAGTGGTTAAAAGGGGTTATTTGTATCTCCAGCAGTTGTCTTTCTCAATGGAAATACTGCTTTCCCCTGCTGTCAGCAAAACACAGAACCAAGAAGACATTGGGGGAGATCAACTAAAACTGGAGAGTGCAAAATCTGGCGCAGCTCTGCATAGACGCCAATCTGTTTCCAGGTTTTATTGTCAAAGCTTAATTGAGCAATTTCAAGTTAGAAGCTGATTGGCTACCATGCACAGCTGCACCAGATTCTGTGCTCCAGTTTTATTAAATCTCATCTATTGCAACTAGGTGAGCATTACCTCTCAGCCTATTGTAGCCGGGTGCATGGTTAAACTGCATATAAACATATCTTAAATGTAATGGTATGAGTTAGGATTGCATTAGGCAGTCCATTATAAATAATGGGTTGCCAATGCTATAAAACATCCAAAAAAACCATAGCACACTGCATTGTGTTGCCAATGTGTGCATTCCAGCAATGACTAGATGTCAATTAACAATTTCAGATGTCTTGTTTTAGTGGTACCAAAGTTCATTCTCTGTACTCTATTGATGAAGGAGCAGCATTGTCAAACTAGGACAAAAAAGTGTGTTAGGATTACAAACCCCCTCCCACTCTCCTCTTTTTCATGCGGGAGTATTCTTCCTGTCCTAGGATGACAATGATCACTCAATGAAGATACAGAAAAGGAGAGGCTGCACACCAGTGATGTCAGTGACTGAACCAAATGATGTCATCAGCGTGTGGCTTCTCCTTTTCTGTATTTTCACAGAGCAAGGATGGTCTTCTTAGATTGGCACCCAATCGGATTTGTAGCGGCAAACACTTGGGGCAGTGACTGCATAATGCTTGCTCAATGTAATGCAATGTAACAGACATTACAAAATACTTTTAATGGTATATTTGACAGACCAAAAAAGGAGCTGTTATGCTCCACTCCAGAAATCAGATTGCAAATGGGATTGTCAGTACTCCAGTACCAATAAGGTTCTATTACATTGCACTGTTGTGTTGTTTTAATTGTTTTAAGTGTTTAGGTGGGCTGTCCAGAGATAACAAGTGCATCGAGGACACCAGCAGAGTGCTAATACTGTTTCATATTCCAATAAACAGGCTAAATGTAGGGAGATAATACAGAAAGATGTAAAGCTTTAGATTGTGAAAAATGGTGTCATTCTGTCTATGTAATGTGAAAGGAATGCATAAAGCAAAAGAGTGTCTAAGCAGTCTAAAGTCCACCATTGCCAAGATGTATCAAAAAGTACCACTGAAAGCATTATAAATGCATTTAAAAGACAACTTTAATTCTCTGCTGTGGCCATCAGTTCCTATTACTTAGGTCACACTTTTATGTATGGCTGGTGCCAACATGAGCGCAGATTCAGCCATATGAATGAATGGAAAAATTACTTTTTTTGTTTACAATCTGTGTGGTGCCAATCAAGGTCATACATTCTCTGGAGTGAAGCTAAATGTAAGTTATTTTGGATAGAGTAAGGGAGAATTATAACCCCTGTAAAGTTTTTTTCTTGTGATCAGTGTCCCATTTTCCTTCACTTCCTGTTTTACAGCCAACACAGGAAGTGAGAAGAAATCCTTTAGAAGTAAAGTAATCCTTGGCTGTCACAGGGATCACCAGAATTAGTGTCCTCATTGGAAGATATCTCCTCTCTCACTGTTTCGGGGACAACCCAAAACTTGAGATTTTCTTTCACTTTCACTTTTGATGATAACGGTAAAAATGAGAAACAGAGACAATGAATCTCTCTAAAGGGAGTACAAACAGCAAGCAAAAACCTGACAGGGGTTCTAATCATGCTACATCCTGTCCAAAACATTTTGCCTTTAGTTATGCTTTAAGGCATGCTAAAGTGGCCTGTCATTCAGTATTACTGTATGTAATTATAAGCATACTTTAAGTGCTATTTAGCATACATTAGGTGCCATTGTAGTACAGGATTCATGTCTTTGTATGGAACATATTATAACTCTTTCTCCTATGTAAAATATGCTTGACTGACAAATTGTTCAACATTGGATAACCTTTGAACAACACTCTATTTTGCCTTTTAACTAATAATGACTCTAATAGAAAATGAAATAACAACCTGCATGGGATATTTTAAAATAAAATCTAGTCAATATCTGTCATTGACTGAACATACAAACGTTTAATCATTTCATAACGGTTTTTAAAATATCATCAAAGTTATCTTGAAGTTTCAGCTTAATGTAGATCATCCCAGTTGGATTCAAGTCAGTGAAGATTTCAGCTCTAATAATGTTAAGTATGGTGTGTCATACATCACATATTGTTTTAGTCATAACACTTTTTTTCTTTACTTTGTGTTTCCTCACATTTCACACATCCTCAAGTACAAATGTCTTCTCATTTTGTGTTTCTCTTTTCTTATCTTCCTGTTTTCCCTAGTGCCTTTACTTCATCCATATTTATACACGTTTCAAAACCTCAACAAGTTTATTTTTTTATGCTGACCTCCTATTCACCTCCAATGTAGGTTTAATAGACACCAAGGTTGAATTCAAGAGGGAACATCTACTTATATAGATTGACTTCACACAAATGTACCTAAATTCCATTCTCATTTTTCATAACATCCCCAGGGCTCTTCTTTCGCTTTAAGCAATTTTAAGATTTTGTGTCAAATGTCCTGGGACATTACTTGGTCTATTTTAGTTTTCCAGACTAGTAAATTTCATCATAGAAACATTTCAATTTTTAGAAACTCACTTAAATAATTGAATATTTAGTATTTTCAAAGTCTAAAAGATGTCTTTCAGAGATTAAAAAAATAATTATATCAAAATCATTCCTGATAAAAAAAAGACATAAAATGTCATTTTATTTTAGAAATAAAGCTTGAACACTGACCCTGAGGTTTTCTTTGCCCAATTGTTGGCTGATCCATAAAGGTGTGCAAGCATTTCCCGTGGTACTCTTTAATGTCAGAGGTTGTCTGTAACTTATGGAAAGTTTTGTAGGTAATGATATGAAGTAGCACGTTGACCTTCCTAATAACAACTGGATTACTTGCAGACAAGCTAAGCATCAGGCCTGCATGGCATAAGTTATTCAGTAAGCCAGTAACGTGTAAAAGACTTGTCACTGAACTATTGTTGAATTCCTATTGAAGCCTCCTTTTCCAATGACAAGGTCATAAACATTGAACGATATATATTAAGACTATATGAAATATAAAAGATTTACCTTGCATTCCTTGTGAAATATTTAGCATTTAAATAAGATTCACTTGTGTTATTTTGAAAAATCCACCATGAAAAAGCACCTATGTCTTATGTGTTGCTGTCCGATAATTGCTTTGGAAAGTTACAATATTTTATCCATCTTCGTTATATCTTCAGTGTAAATGATGCTGCAAGACAGTGAAACTGAGTGAAACATAAAAGCTTGTTTTGTTAGGACCCCTGCTGCCTGTTAGGAGATCAAAGCTCAGGAGGAGGCTGGAAAACAGCCGAATCTACTGCACAAAAACACGGCCTGTGGCAGCTGCTCCGGGCACACTCTCATAACACATGTGCACCTTTTCTGACTCAACCTTTCCAAGTGAATCATGGGAGCAGGTTACCTCTCACTTCCCTTCATTATTTCAACCACAGTCACTGAGGAGATGTGGGTTCCATCCATCACAATGCACAAATTCACAGTGCACAGATTCAGCATAGGCCTAATTAAAGCTTTTCCTTTCATTTGTGAAGATAATTAGACTTTCATCTCACCAGGAAGCTTCTGAAAGATCTATTTCTTTCTTCAATAAAAGCTACATCAAACAAAGCAGATTTTAATCGTCTTTTCTTTGGGGCATAAGTCAATAATGAAAGATGTTATGGGTAACAAAAATATGTGTGTTCCCGCACACATGCACAGTAAAAATTTATGGCACATTCTGTAATTAATGTCATGTTTGTAAACACTTCAATTCTCTCATTAGAGGTATTTTTGGAATTGTGCAAATGATTTTTCCAAGCACAAGTCATTTCAGCACCCTCTCTCTATTATTGGGACACCTGTTTGCTTTTCTGTAAAGGCAATGCAGATGGCTTAGCAACAAGTGTGAACAAAAAAAGGCAAATGTGCAGCTCAAGGATTTGTCAAAGTTGATTGTCTGGCAAAAGAACAAAACAGCACAGCCTATGGTCTATGTAACCTACTTAGCACTCCTTTTTAAAAAAAAGTTAAAGCTTTCAATGTCATGGAGAGAGCTTCCTTTTGACTGGATTTAAAGGGTCACTTTACTCCTAACTATTGTTTAACTTACAGTATACATAAAACTACAGCCCTATTTTTGTCCTAAGAATGTTTTCATCAGGTATCCTAATACGTTTTCCATCCTGCTACGTCTACTGATAATGCACATAGCAATTGACCTGGTACAAAATCTAGCCACCTAAGTTCCTGGGAAATGTAAAATCCTACTGGCTAATTAACATTCAGCAGGATATGCTCAGTAATTGTAGAAATCGTTTGATGCAACATTTAAATTACGTTTTTGCAGCTTGTTCCTATATGGGACATTTTAGGTAGACACATCTGACCACTAAGTGCCCATTTTAAAGAATCAAAATGCAAAGTCTGAGTTTGTTTCAATTAGTGGTATCCTCCACTGTCACCTGGGACGGATCATTTTTTAACATCCACCTTATACATCAAATATATTTTTACTAATATTAATGAAATTAAATGCCATGGAAGCAGTGGATGAGAGCAGAATTTACATCAGCAATTGTAAGTACTTTATGAAGGGATGCTGAGCTTAGCATCAATCTGCCTGATGTACAGCAGCTCAGAGACATTATATCCCACATAGTTGCAAACATATATAGTTGGTAGGTACACCTTGAAATGATCAAGAAGAAAAATGTGGCACTATCGTTGGCAACTTGCTGATCACCTGAAGGCATGTACAATAAGATGAGTGTTGCTTTACAGTGTATGGTTTGAAGTGTTGGAGTAAAAAAAAACCCTACAACTGGTGTAAATGGTAGTAATGGTAACCCACATCATTGATCAAAGTGGCAGCAAAAATCCCCCACTTCATTGGTGGTGAGTGCTAGTAATCTTAAAGCCCCAAGCATTAGTGATCAGCAGTAGGCTGCAATAATAACAGCCCCAACACTGGTGTCAGTAGAAGGCTTAGGCTCTAATAGGAGCCCCCTAAGTATTGGCATTCAGTGGCATACTTAGGCTGGAATAATAACCCCCCAGGCATTGGTGGTCAGTGGCAAACTTATGCTTTAATAACCCCTCCCCCCCTGGAATTGTAGGCAGAACTTGTGGTCAGTGGCGGCCTTAAACTGTATTAAGATCCCTCCTCCAACACTGGTAGTCAGTGCCAGGTATAGGCTATAATTAATAAAAAACAATATTGGTGAATGGCATGCTAAGGCTATAGTAAGATCATGAACAAAAGCTCCTTTGTCATTGCACTCTTCCCCCTTGTGTACAAGATACGCCGTGTCAACCAGCTCAAATAAAATATAGGCTTACCAAAAAGTTATACCTCAAGACAATCACAAAGAACAATTATCACTTTGGTAAGTTAATCCTGCATCTCTAGCAGTTGAATACAGAAGTGCATCCAGGAATGATGATGTTGCTTGAAAATTCATGATTACATGCAAAACAACAAGAGTGTGGTAAAAGCAAGTAGTACAATTTAAGAGTAAGAAGTTTTCCAAATGGTTTATGAAACATTAAAAACTTTGTAAAATAGTGCAGAAAAATTTAGATAGAATAAAGGTGAATAAAGCACATGAGCCAGATGGCATAAATCCACATGTCCTACAATAACTGAGCTATGTTATTTCAAAGCTATTGCTTATAATTTTTAGGGACTCTTTAAGGATTGGCATAGTACCACTGTATTGGTGTTAGGACAATGTAGTGCTTATATTTAAAAAGTGGTCAAAGTCTTTACCAAGCAACTATAGACCTGTTAGCTTAATTTATATTATTGGGAAGATAATGAAGAGTTTAATAAAAGACCACATAGATGAGTTTTTTGCTAAAAAAAAAAAAATCTAAGCAATAGGCAACAGAGATTAATGAAAGACAAATCTGTTTTCTTTTTATAAGGAGCTAAGCAAAAACGTAGACAGGACAAGGAGTGGCTCTGGACACAGTATACTTGGATTTTGCAAAAGGGTTTGACACTTCCCCACACATGGCTAATGTGTAAGGTAAAGTCTACAGGCTTGGAAAAAATAAGTTTGCAAATGGATAAAAAACTGGCTAAAGACCGTATTCAGACAGTAGTCAGTAATGATTCATACTTGGAATGGTCTAAGGTTATTAGTGGTGTACCTCAAGGTTCAGGGTTGGGATCCTTACTTTATATATATAATCTGGAAGTATCATAAGCTTAATGCATGCTTAGCATGCAATGTCAAGCCGCAGTTTCCAAAGTGAGCAAAATCCTTTCTTGTATTAAAAGAGTTATGGACTGAGATAGAGAGAGAGAGAGAGAGAGAGAATTGTGCCCCTGTACAAATCATTTGTAAAACCTCATCTGGAATATACAGTTCAGTTTTGAGCACCAGTTTACAAAAAGTATATTGGGGGACTGGAGAAAGTGCAGAGAAGGGTAACCAAACTGATAAGAGGTATGGATGAGCTCAACTATGAGGAAAGAAGATGGGGGGGGGGTATGATCAAGGTGTATAAATACATAAGTGGTCCATATATTGAAGTTGGTGTAGAGTTATTCACTTTAAGATTAACAGAGGACAAGAGGGCACTCTTTACGTCTGGAGGAAAAGAGATTTAATTTAATACAGAATGGTTTCTTCACAGTAAGAACTGTGAAAATATGAAATAGACTCTCTCAAAAGCTTGTTCTGGGCAGCTCAGTAGGTTGTTTTAAGAAAGGCAGGTGTTATTTCCTAAATGTATATAATATAACTGGATACCAATATTTATAGGTAACGTTGATACAGTGAATATCCAATTGCCTCTTGGTTGATCAGGAGGTAATTTTTTCCCCTGCTGGAGCAAATAATTTTTTTCCCTTCCTCTGGATCAACTCTGGGTATTGGATAGTGTATATGGGATTTTTCATTTTGTGTGTGTTCTGTTTTTTTTTCCTCTATTGGTTGAACTGGATGGACTTGTGTCTTTTTTCAACCAGATTAACTATGTAGCTATTTAACTATGTAAAGTGGCACCAAAAATTGTGGACCCCAATGTTGTAACACTTAATAGACATCATGTCCAGCATTCAAAATGGAAAGATGTCTCTCACACAGTCGTTACCCAACATGTTTTGTCCAATAGGGCTTTGTCAGGCCCCTGACAAATACAGCCTATATTTTTTCATTAACATGCATTTTAAAGGTTAATGCACTAAAATTCACAATCAATGCAGTGAAATGCACATACTGTATAGAGCATTTTATTGCGTTGTAATGCAATATTTCATACGACATGACTAAAAGAGAATATTTTCTTTTTTCTTTCAGCAAAGCACATGCTGATGCATGAGATTACCAATAAAAATATCTTTATAGGTAACATATTTCATTTGATTTATAGACTTGCAAGGTTTTTGCCTTTATTTTATGAGAGAAATGTATCTTATATCAACAATATACACCTGTTATAGAGAGTCTGTAAGAAATTCAAGTGTCAAGTAGTGTTTCTGAGGCAATCATGTGGGCTTCAGGGGTAGCGGGGGGTTGATTTGAGATCAATCCCTGACAACCTCCCTCAGTGATCAGTGTAATTACAAAGAAACATACAGTGGTGATGTCTGCCTACCAATTTAGTCTAATGGAGACCTGACACCACTGGAATCTACAGGGATTACCATTAAGTCAACCCAAAAGTGTTGTCTAATTGTGGAGCGCATCACCACCTGACTGTAAAGGAGATAGTGGACAAATATGGGAGGCTAAAGCGCCAACAAATTCCTTTCCTTGAGGAATACATCAACCAAAACCAAGAAACAACTGTAAATTCCAAGCTGGATATATTCCCTCAACAGTAAATCCCAGCATCCAAGAGGGACTAGCCTTCAGCTACCTTGAAAAAAAATCCATATGCATATAATACATCCCAATTTAGTGGCAGTGAACATGTATTTGTGCCTGCTTCACACAAAGCAATGCCCCAGGTAAGGAAAGCCTCAGTGGCCAAGCAATCAAACCTGGATAGTCAAAGATCAGGGAATACTTCATATGTACCTGTACAAATGACAAGATTTATGTGTCACTTCACAAAAAAAGAAAATATTATTCCCAAATGTGGATACACCTACATACCATGGGACTTACAATGCCATGCTTCAAGATACATTACAATTGGATAAAGTTCTCCGCAATTTCAATAAATATCTGCCCCAGCCTAATTGGTATTCTGTGAAGGATTGGCAGGCTTCTAAAATAAATACCATACTGCTACATAAGGGTCTGTCTGTCTGTCTGTCTATATCTCTATTTATCCTGTGAAAGAACAAGTAATGTTTAATATTCAAAGAACATATGTACCGCTCCAGGCCACTGCTCACCCACCTTTCTAGTCACTGCTTCTAAGTTCCACAAAGTGCAAGCCTGGTCTGTCAGCTTTACTGACGAACACCAATAGAATCCAGGTGGCTGTACTTCTTAGTGGCTTTATTGATAAATAAAAGCACTACATGGACATCATGCACACAGTGGGGGACATGAGAGAATAGCACATTTTGTGCTTACCCGGGTCTTACTATAACATGAAAAGCATTTTACTTCTTTTGTCCCTCACTGTTTGCATGATGTCCATGCAGTGCTTTTATTTATTAATAAAGCCATCAAGAAGTGTAGCCATCTGGATTCTATTGGTCTTCTAATGTTTGATATTACAGGGACATCTACTAGAAAAGTGATAAATCATGTTCCCAGGACTCCCTCTAAAATGAAGCACAATTCCTCATCTTAAAACGTATCCTATGACATTTGCTAAAGAGCTCCTGGAAATCTAGGTATGTTACCATGTAAATTTGAGTGATATGGTCCAATAAAACCAACATTGCATTCTTAAATATGTATTTACTGACTCTAGTCAACAGGGATAAATACCTACACAACAACTGGCCCCATTCATAAAAAGTGTATCCACCCAAGTCATGGTCTAAGATTTCAGAAGCAGGGATATGGCCATATGGCCATATTATGTCAATTATATAATGAGCACCCCCCTTTGTATATGTGCAACTGTGGTGAAGCTGATTGAGCCAGTTAGGATACTGTCAAGCTGCATGCTCCCCCTGAGTACTGCCAAACTGGATTTGGAGCAAATTTGTCACAAACCCAGTTCATCTCCAGTCAGGAGATACCCAAAAGGCAAATGAAGACTGTATGTTCTATTACAACCACTTCAAACAGACTGCGAAACCTGAGTGTAGGGATATGATTATGATGATAATGATGCCCTAATTCCAGTACTAATACACAGTTTCATCACTGGACTGAGAGATAAAATAAGAGAAATATAAATGACTGCATAGCAAGACTGATGAAATGTTTCTTTATTACTTGTTGCCTTTACAACTGCTATTGAGAGAAATATAGCAAATTAAAAAAGGCACAGAAATGTGTGTATTGTTCAGAAGCAAACAAATGGCAAAAAGAGTGAATTCAAGCAAAAAAAAAACTTTGTTTGCTATAACTGTGGAAAACTGGGACTCTTCAAAACATTGCAGAGCCTCACAGTGAGGCAAACAACTGCAATCTGATACAGTCATGTAAAGCCTCCAAAGGGTGGGAAAAGCTCCCAGTGTTACCTGTTATTTCAACTGATGAACACAGGAGAATTCATGTACAAGTGCAGTTAAATAATCAGACCCTAGATTGTTTAGTAGATGCATGGGCAGGCCATTCTGTTTTGAAAACCATTGAAGTCAGCTTCCATATTCGGAATAAAATCAAGAAACTTTGATTAAGGGTATATTTTACCCCTTGTTGGAAACCATTCCCATATAAATTTGATTTGTTCTAGTTTAAACTCAAGCCTTCCTATTCCTAAGCAATTCTGTTCTTTGAAGATTACTGGGAATGGATTTACCTACTTGAATAAAAGCACAAATATAATTCATAAAAGATGGAGTAGAGGGGATAGCACCATAGCTCTGTGTAGTTTAGAGTGGGGAAACAGAAACTGCAGAAAGCTTGCCTAGTGATTTTTACAGAATTGCCAGTCATGATGTTTGGGTCAACATGGGACAACCAGTAAATATGCCAGGACAACATTTTTACCAATTGGTCCAAGATCTGGGAGCAATCAACAGAATTATCCAGGGTAATATACCAATAGTGCCAACTCCTCATACTATTGTGTGAAACATAAAACCCATAAAATAGATTTTACCAAAACTTTTTTTTTCACATGCCCTGCAACCAGGCAGCACAGTGGCTAAGTGGTTAGCACTTCCACCTAGCAGCACTAGGGTTGTCAGTTCAAATCCTAACCACGGCACTACCTGTCTGGAGTTTGCATGTTCTGCCTGTGTGGGTACCCTCCAGGTACTTTGGTTTCCTCTCACACTCCAAAGACATGCTGGTAGGGTAATTGGTTCCTGTCTAAATTGACCCTAGTATGTGTGTATGTATAAATGTGAGTTAGGGACCTTAGATTGTAAGCTCCTTGAGGGCAAGGACTGAGGTGAATGTAATATATATATATATATATATATATATATATATATATATATATATATACTGTATAGTGCTGTGTGAGTTGACAGTGCTATATAAGTACCTGTAAAAAAATAAAACCAGACAGTCAGTATCTGTTTGCTTTCACCTTTGAAGAAACAGTATACCTTGACCAGACTGTCACTAGGCATGGTTTCCAGTTTGAATTAAAACCGTAGAGCAATGAAAGACTCTTTGGACAGATGTCAATGTCCATAGCCTATAACCCTATTGCAATATTTGGATGGTCTGCTGATCACAGCAGTAACAAGGGAAAAAATGCAGAGAAACCACCATCTCATTATTGAACTACCTTAGATAACAAAGATGCAGAGTATCCCCCTTCAATACAGATAAAAGGAGATGTTTTTCTGGGGCACGGAGTTTCCCAAAAGAAGAAAACACATGATAAAAGAAAGGAAGGTATACTATAAAGCAAAATGCCATATTTGTAGGATTAGTTGGATACTACCAACAATGGATACCAAGTATTTCTGAAATCTGCAAACCTCTAAATGCCTTAGGAAGGAATGAACAAGGAAAATGGTAACTTTCAAAAACCTGAAGACTGCAATTAGTGAGGCTCTTGTGTTGGGCCTACCAGATTTAAAAAGGGGTTCAGACTTTACTGTCATCTGCCTGGAAGCCACACCTCTAGAGTACCCCCTTTCCCCCCCTCCACCAAGATCATGGAAGATATAACAATCCTCTTGGATGGAATGGCACTTTGCCTATGAGCAGTAGAAGAAATGCAAAGCTGCAAACGAAAAACAAAAACACAGACACTGGGGTTTATTGATTATAGGCAAAAGGTCTGTTCACTTTGAATGGTAATTTTACCTTTTTCAGGAAATTTTACCTTTGCTTGCTGAATGAGGTAAAGCTCTGCTGACTTCCATTACCCAATCATATGCAAGTAAAAAAATCTCTGAATGGACATGAATCAACAAAAAAAAGTTAGAACGTAATTAACAACTGCAGTATTCCAGTTTGTTTAATTTGGATGACATCACATCATGTGAGAGTAGTTCGAACCCAAGGTGAAATAATTTTAATTTTCAAATTTGTTGGATAATTCCGATTTGGTAAACTAATGGATGCAAATTTCATTCCATTCATTCATATAGAATCACACAATGCTAGTAGATATTGTCCAATCAGCTAGTGCCATTTCTCTTAGTGGTTTGGACTAGCGTCCCAAAATATATAAACCTTCTGATTCGAATTTGTCCAATTCAATAATATATCCAAAAAAAGCAATCTTATGAAAAACCTGCAAAATTTTTTGATCCCACCTGGATCAATGAATATATACAAAATGAATGCCAAAGACATGAAACGAATACCGCAAACAAATTGGGTCAACAATTTTTCAATGAACAAATGCATCTGAAATTAAACAAACATTTCTGGTGTACACATGTCTAGTGCAATGGTGTGAATGAACATAAGGTCAATAAATTAGGCTATGAGATGTGTACACATGGCTGTTGACTGGCAAGGCTCCATGTGGCTTTTGATGTGGCATATGATAGGGGCTTTTTGACATTCACTCAATTAACCCACTTTAATTTAAAGATACTAATCTAAGGGTAAATAACCAGATTATTTACCTTAAACACTGTTTTCCATGGGTAGAACTAGGTAAAATTTGTGGTACTGTTATAGGAGTATCAATTGAAAAGGATGTTTTTGTCCCTGCAAAGATTGCTCCTAACATATGTACTGTAGGATCCCTATAGTATTGCTGAAGATTTGGTTTTGCATTAGTTGTCATTTCACTGCACTGTATTAACCAACACAATTTGTGTTATACACATGGAGAATAACTTCTGACTTTAGATAAATACTTAAAGGTCATCTAGAGTCTGGATATTTTTTCATAATAGAGAAAAAAAAATATTTTTGTACTGCCTATAACAGGCTTTTCTTGGAGTCAATATGGGCATACTGCTGAGTTATATTGCTGCCTACACTAGCAGCAAAGCTATTAGTCAGACAAATATAACCCCTCCTACTTCTATCAGAGCTCAGGTTAAAAAGGAAGGAAGACTGATCTGGGACTGGGCATGTAGCTGATTATAACAAACAACAGGCGAGGCATGGCAACACCCACAGTTTCCAATCTTTGAATGCATGTCTGTTGTGTTTGAGTTCCTGGAGTAACAGCTTGCCCCCTGGTCTATGGTATGACAAGTAACAGATCAGCTACAGGTAACAAGTTAGCCTTGCATGTCTGTGGAGCTAGTTATAGGTCATCCTTTCATGTCTCTGGAACTACAGGTGATGGAAAACCTTTGCAGCTGATCTGTGAAAAAAGTCCAAAGACAAATCAAAGACAGACTGTGAAGGAGAATGTGAATAAGAATTCTTGTGTCTCATGTGTTCAGAATCATTGGAGTTGATTCTTGCCATAAAGTCTGACAGAGATTCAGAAAAATCCTCTCTGGATAATGGAGAGTGTACGATTACACTTAGGGGAGTTGGTAAAGGTTTCAAGGAGTGTGAGGACTCTAGCAGGAAACAATTTTCTAGGTTGTTGGCATCAAGATGCATATGGATATGGATGCTGCAGTTACAGCTAATAGTTGATTTGGAGCCAGGAGAGCACACAGGACTGCTCCCTCTGCACTTATGATCCATCACACTGACAAGTATATGCGGTTCTCTACAAGGGGTACTCACAGACAAGCTGCTGGAGCAGGATTGGATATCCGTCTGTCTGTGACTTGCCACTGTGAGTAAGGAAGAATTCCATAGATGATTGTCCTGAAAGGATCATGGGAGTGGCCTAGCTTAAGAGAGGGTGAGAAGGTGAAGAGGGTGTGCAAATGCATACAAGGTGTAGTGTGCACATATGCAGGGCAGCAACGCAAGGGAGGCCCCTGCAAACCGCTGGGTGCCAATCTTAATTTACACAGACTCAGAAGAGCAGCACCATGTTCCAAATTCTTCAAAAGTGGCAGAGAACCTGTTTCCCACTGCCAGCATGCAACCATAAAAGGGTTGACCCCTGCAGGGGCACAACCTGACCAATACACCTAGTACCAAGTACACAACAGGTTCAATTAAAGAAAAAGGGCTTTTAACTTACCACAATGGTGGTCCAGAAAATGCCCTGCGCCTTCTTCAACTCAGACCAGCTGGAGAGTGCCAAGCATAACCCATCCAGATAGTTTTTCCTCCCTCCTGTGGCTATATTTCCTAAGCTGTATTTAGGGACAGTGCTCCACCAGTTGGTGTAGCTTGGCCCTGGAACTGTAAAACTCACACAGTACACCAAGTGTCTTGGAGAGCACCCTCAACAGAGCCCAGTGCCTTAGGATCACATTAAAGTCTGGCCTGCATCTTTGGCACGGCAGGGTCCAGAGACAACTTCCAAGGCTATAATGAGGATCATCCTGTCTGGAAAAAATGCATATATATATTTCTGCAGTACAACATAAATAAAGGCTCTTTATTGCAGAACAAAGGAATGTTTATAGAAGAAGTCTAGTAGAAGTCTTTTTGAAAGGGATTTGCTTCTCTCAGAAACAGAATACAACCATTCTCCTAAGACATTAGGAAACAAAACTGTAGCTTGATGGGAGTAGGAAGGGTTATAAAGGGTTATAATTAGCTGGCTAACAGCTTTGTTGCTAGTGCCTAAACTCCTGTAGAAAACAGTATAACCCTCTTTTATCAGAATAAACCCCATGTCCCCTAATGAACAATAAAAAATATGTAGTGTAGATACTGATTTAGGACCCAGAGGCATGAAGTACCTGAACACCTCAAACACTATGTGGTGAATTCATAAAGAGTGAGCACAACACTCTAGAATTCTGATGTGCCTCCACATTACAAATGGCAGTGCTGGCAAAAGATTCACGTACAGTACCTGTGTAGAGGTGCACTGATAACAAAGCCTGCTGGAGAATCACAAACACTAGTTACCCATCAGGTCTATTCCCTGTGTGAATAATAGCAGGCAGTGTATGGGTCCTTTTTCTAAAAGACAGCCTGCTTTTGACGATATAGTTTGCCCACTACCTGTTGTCAATTACAAGGAGAGAGCAGTCCTCAGTTTCCTCATCATACTCTAACCACTGCAGCATCTCCAGTTGCTAGCAGGCTGTCAGTTGTGATCCTGACAGTGTCCTTTTCAAACAGTGACAAGGGGGGGTACCAATTGCAAGTATGCCACTTTGCTACACTGTGTGCAGGGACAGACACTCTGCCTGTCTTTGTACGTCAATTTACAATTGGTCTTAATTATCTCGAATGTCATTATCTACAAACTAGAGGTAATTATTTTTTAATTTGATGTGGAGCTATTACAAACTACCTACAAAATAGGTATCAGGGATTGGCAGTTTAACCCTTTCCTGGCCATGGTCAAAGCAAACCTTAGCCATTTGCTGACTGCCTGCTTGCACTGTACTGCGGGTGAGCAGCGGCTGTAGGCACATAAGCGACATACTGAAAGATCATCTGGTAAAAGCAACACACTGTACACACACTACACATAGTTAGACTCATATTTAACCCATTGATTGCCATAGATGTTAACCCCTTCAAATCCAATGTCATTAGTACAGTGACATTGATTGTATTATCACTGATCACTGTGTTAGTGTCACTGGTGAGGTCAGTGTCAGTTAGTTAGTGCCCCCCTGTATCGGGTAATGTCAGATTGCCCACCACAGTATTGCAGTCCTGTTATAAGTCGCTGATTGCTGCCATTAGTAGTATAAAATAAATAACTGAAAATTCAAGTATATATACCATAGTTTGTAGGCTTTATAACTTTCATGCAAACCGATCAATATACACTTAATGGGATTTTTATAAAAAACATTATTATTATTATTATACAGGATTTATAGTGTACCAACAGTTTGTGCAGCACTTTATAATATAAAGGGAGACAGTACAGTTAGAATACAACAAAAATCAAGAGAATTAAGAGGGCCCTGCTCATAAGAGTCTACAATCTAATAGGGTGGGGCAAGTGGTACAAAAGGTTATAACTGTGGGGGATGAGTGATAAATGTTTAATTGGAGGCGTGATAGGCTTCTCTGAAGAGATCAATTTTCAGGGATTGCCTAAAGACAGTCAGAGTTGGAGATAGCAGGACAGATTGAGGTAGAGAGTACCAGAGGATGGGAGAGTTTCTAGTGAAGGCCTAGAGACAAGCATGAGAGGAGGAGACAAGGGAGCTTGAGAGGAGGAGATCATGAGAGGAGCAGAAAGGACAGTTTGGGTGATATTTGGAGACGAGATTGGTGATGTAGCTTGGGCAGAGTTTTGAATAGCTTTGTATGTTGTGGTTAGTATTTTGAATTTAATTAACTAGGTTATCGGAAGCCAGTGGAGGGATTGGCAGAGAGGGGTGGCAGACAATGAGCGGTTGGTAAGGCAGATGATTCTGGTAGCAGCATTCATGATAGACTGAAGAGGGGTAGAATATATCAGACTACATTTTGGCCAACATTTATGAAGGGATGTCATTTTTTTTATTGGATATGTTTTATAGCAGAAAGTAAAAAATATATTTTTTTCCCAAATTTTTGGTCTTTTTTTGTTTATAGCGTAAAATATAAAAAACCCAGTGGTGATCAAATACCACCAAAGAAATCTCTATTTGTGTAAAAAAAAAATATATAATGTTTTTGGGGTACAGCGTTGCACGGTCGTACAATTGTCAGATACAGTAGCACAGTGCTGAGCAGCAAAAAATGGCCTGGTCATGAAAGGGGTTTAATCTTTCAGAGTTCAAATGGTTAATGTCCAAACCCAATTTGACATGTGTTAGTAAAACTGTACATATCATCATGACTACTTAGTGTATCCTAGTGGATAATGCTTTGCTTTTTTTCAGAACAGATTGGGATTTCTTTTGGTGGTAAATGTTAATGGATATCTCCTGACTTGGTTTTATTACAAAATATTTTTTAAACTTTAGCTGTATAATTCTGCAAAATAAATTTTCCTACTCTGGACAATCATTGTGATACCACATTGAGTGTATTATGTGTTCTTTGTACCTGTGGTAGGGCCAGGAAACAATAGTATGAATTTTCCATTTTTTTCTCCTACCTAAACACACTGACACTAACCCTCGCACTGACAATAATACTGTCACTAACTGACACTGACTGGTACTGCCACTAACTGACACTAACATTGATGCTGACACATACTCTGACACTAACTACTACTGACTTACACTAACACTGACACTAATTGGCACACTGCCACTAACTGTCACTGATACTAACACTGACTCACTGACACCGTAATGCACAGAATGCATAAAAACTGTATAATGTATGGCCAGATTAACACTTACACTATCACTTATTAAACTAGATCAAGCCCTGGTCTAGTTAACTATTATATATATTTTTTTTCAACCTATATGATTGGTACTGTGTTTGATTATACCAAGGTAAACAAGACACAGTTATGAGTCAACAATAATGGCATAAGGAAAGGTGATTTTTAACGGAAGGAATTAAACCTACATTACTTAAAGTATAGGACAAGGTTTTCAAAGTTGTTATCAGATGGCGAGTGAAGGAATAAGTAATTTGTATATGCATTGTGCACAACATGGTACCCTACCTCTTAATTCTGTCATACATCCACACTTTTCATTTCGCATATATGCAGCAGAAGCACAAGGATGCACACATTTTAACCCTGAAAAGAGGTATGTCATTAAATCTGACACTGCCATACATTTACAGAAAATTCCTTTAGAATTTGGGGCAGTTTTAGAGGACCAGTTGTTAAATTTTGGTCAATGTAATATTTTCAATATGTAAAGGCAGGGGTGTCCAAACTTTTTTCAAAGAGGGCCAGATTGGATGAAGTGAACATGGTGGAGGGCCGAACATTTTTCCGAACATTCTTTGAACCATTACAATTAAATGCAAATAAATTATTTTATGCCAAGTTAATTGCAAACGACATACTTTTCATTTCATAACATTAAGATCAACTGACAGCTGAGTTTTCACAATGTATTGAAAATAAATTTTAAAAAAACTTACCTGCACTAATGTGAAGGGTGAAAAAGGTAGCTGGAGCTGAAGTCTCTGCTCGGCAGCCGGGAGGGGAAGAGAAACACACTTCACGCTGGAAGCCCGGCCCTGATGTCACCGCCCTCTGTCGCTCCCAGCGAGGCGCATTCACACATGCGCACTGCTCTCAAGCAGAAGACTGTCTGCCACAGAAGGGAGGGCCGTGCGACAGCCGCATTTACACAGACCAGGGAGAACACGCCGCAGTCAGGCATGCACACTGCCCTCTGCTCTCAAGCAGAAGACTGTCTGCCATAGAAGGGAGGGCCGTGGGAGGGCCACATTACACAGAGCAGGGAGGGCTGTTGGAGGGCTGTATTAAACCGACCCCCGGGCCGTAAATGGCCGCGGGCCGGACTTTGGACATGCCTGTGTTAAGGGATATGGAAAAACAAGCATCATACCCTTCACTCATGATTGCAATACACTTATCCAGGTATCCTGTGCTCTTGAGCAAGATGTTAAGGATTTTTGGTAGGATAGCCCTAAAGCATCTGCCTTCTTAAACATCTTGCTCTGTCCTATTCTATTGATTTCAGTGTTGACCTTGCATTTTCTTGCTACAATTATTTATGTATGTTAAAATTAGAGAAGAAATCGCCAAAGTTAAAAGGGCGTGTACTACTACAAGATACCTTCTTTAATAGGTAATACAATCAATAACTCAGGAATGACTCTTTGATTGGCAACCTTACTTCTGGCTCCTAATGAAACACCTCATTTATTTTGGGGACCAAAAGAAAGAGACCATTCTTGAGCAAGTTGGCAATTCAGGTAAGTATTTGACCTAGAGGTTCATAATTGTTTTATTGAATTGCACCTTAATTGAGATTATTTGAAGACAATCATCCTGTCTGGGGATGGGCCGTGACCAGATACTTGTGCCTGCTCCACCCATCTATTTAACCTGCAAAGGAATATCCTCTCAAGATTGCAAGTACCAGTATTTGCTCTGATTGTCCTTGATGGGTGGAGGATAGGGTGCAGGAAAACCTTGGTTAAATTGCAGCTGACATTTCACATGTATTACAAACATTACAAGTATTATTTGTTTATTTTGCTAAAAAATTTTTTTTTTTAAACATAGCCCCTTACTGTGAGTTAAAGCATTTTATTAGAAAGAGAAAATTAAAGAAAATGTGTACAACAAGAATGAGAACTCTAAGCAACAAGCAACTTAGTTTCAAGTAGCTCTGTTGAGGTATTCCACCTAAGCATAGGTGAAAACAATATTTAAAATATTGCTTGGTGTATAGATCTATGGCGTACACATTTCCTACTTAATCCACCACACATATTCATAACGGTTTTAGGCTGGTCTTACACTGAAAAAAAATTCAAACGAACATTCATGAATATTTTCAGTACGTTTGATGACTTGATGGATGTGGTTCGAAAGTACTTCAACATTTTGTATGGTCTTAACATTCAATTTTGGAACGAATGTAATTTCCCAAAGGAAATCTACTTAAACTGTTGGAACTTTATTTGTTTGAAAAAAAATATCCATTTTGCTCCTTCGAACTTTCTCATCACTATGGTCAAAAATGAATGTCATTTTGACTCCTACTAACAATTACAAAATCAAATGAATTTTCTTTAAACAAATGCTTTTGAACAATTTTTTATTAGTGTATGTCAAGCTTTAATGTTGGGAAGTACAATAAAAATGTGGAATTACTGCAACTGCAACTATATTCAAGGTCACTGAATGATCAGCATCTGCTTTAATTCGAGAGAGAGGCACATAACACCTCATTGCTTTGCGAAATCTCCACAGCTCTAAAGGCGATTTAAAAAAAAAATTCTAGCAGCTTTGTGTGGAGCATGACATGCATTTGCTTACACGATGACAACATTCATTTGCATTTCTGCTGAGATACTATAGATTTTTAGCATGAATGTGCATATACCAGTTTGTCAGTTTGAAAGATTTCGACATGCTTTGATTTTAGTTTGAATTACAAAGACTCCAGTTCAGAATATATGTCCATTCAGGTATATGCTGGGTAATGCTTTTATACAGAGAAGGCAATGCCCCCCAAAGAAAGACATTTACAATGGCATATTTTAAGTTTTCAGAATCAATTTTATTGACAGGTATAAAAGAGACATCATGCACGTGAATTTCTTCTTGTTATGTGAAAACTTAAAATACAACTATGGACATGCAGTATACATTAGTATATAATATAGGAGGTTGTGAGCGCCTTAAATAAAACAAAAAAGCTGCTGTCCACAAAAAGGTAACCAATAGCACCCTAAAACATAGATAATAAACAAGAAAGTGCAGCGCTAGAATAAATATAATATCCAAATGACTGCATATATAATCACTAAAACCACCAAATAAAATAATTCAATCTGAAATAAAAAAGGTAAAGTCAAAAAGTTCCAATGTAAACAATATATAAAGTGACTCTCGTGCTTAATGACTCTGGATCCGGTATCAGTGCAGTAGTGGTAAAGGTAATGCGCACTCACTGGACACGCATAATTATTGCACCCTATGTTAAAATCCAGATGTCATCAGATAGGTATCAAGTAGATGGACTTCCCTCTCAGAGATGGTGGGTCGTCAGATTAGATGTTTTGGGGTTGGTAAAGATGTTCCTCGTCCTTTAAAGCTTCTTTACATTCAACCTGAAGTAACTCTCTGGATATGTAGATCAACCCTCAGGGTATGGCAATCCGTCCTAGAGTAGTGGGTCTGCTGGTTTAAAGAGCTTCCCCAGGGGGTAAGGACAAGGAAACTCCCATAGTGTAGTAGTTATAAACAACTTTATTGCGATGCATCAGAAAAGATAAAACAGACAGGACTAACCATCTGGTATTAAAGATGACCCCCGGAGCTCCACGTTGCTCTGGCGGCATGACGTCACGGCGTGATGTTGCTCCTCCTGTTTCGTGTACGTATCATGTACAAACACGTCCTCAGAGGGGGTTTGCCAATCAGGCGAACCCCCTCTGAGGACGTGTTTGTACACGATATGCGTCAGGAGGAGCCACATCACGCCGTGACATCACGCCGCCGGAGCAACGTGGAGCTCAGACGGCCATCTTTATTACCAGATGGTTATTCCTGTCTGTTTTATCTTTTCTGATGCATCACAATAAAGTTGTTTATAACTACTACACTATGGGAGTTTCCTTGTCCTTACTCCCTGGGGGAGCTCTTTAAACCAGCAGACCCGCTACTCTAGGACGAATTGCCATACCCTGAGGGTTGATCTGCATATCCAGAGAGTTACTTCAGGTTGAATGTAAAGGAGCTTTAAAGGACGAGGACCATCTTTACCAACCCCATAACATCTAATCTGATGACCCACCATCTTTGAGAGGGAAGTCCATCTACTTAATACCTGTCTGATGACATCTGGATTTTAACATAAGGTGCAATAATTATGCGCGTCCGGTGAGTGCGCATTACCTTTACCACTACTGCACTGATACCGGATCCAGAGTCATTAAGCACGAGAGTCACTTTATATATTGTTTACATTGGAACTTTTTGACTTTACCTTTTTTATTTCAGATTGATTTATTTAATTTGGTGGTTTTAGTGATTATATGCGTAGAGTCATTTGGATATTATATTTATTCTAGCGCTGCACTTTCTTGTTTATTATGCAGTATACATTATACAAAAGAATTATAGTATATAAAATTATGTATTAAAAACAAATTAATTATACATATATAAAAATAGCAACTGAGAAAAAAATAGTACTTTATCACAACAAACATAACATTTAGCTTAGTGTGCTTTATTTTGCCTTCCCAATTTCCTCCATTGCCCCTCATTAACATGCTAATAAATTTGTAAATAAAACCTTTCCATTTTCATTACATACCATATATTAGACACAGTGATGTTATTGCTGGGTTTTAAAGATTCTCTATGCACTTTGAATTAGAACTGCTCTCAAACTCCCTCAGTCCTGAGCAAGCAGTGAGCTAGTTCTTAGGAGGAGTTGTGCAAAGAATAAATCCTTAATGGATGGGACTCTGCTAGGAGGTGTGGGCATTGCTAGGTAGATTGATTTTAATGAAGACTGCACTAGGTAACATGCACAGGTGATGCTGAGCCTCCATGAAAAACTGAAGTATAATAAATAAAAAAGAAATAACACTGTTCAACAAATTTTTATTTTTTGCCAGTTTTGGAAACAAAAGAATCCATTTCTTAATGAATTTCACATTCTGAGTTCAAATATAACAATGAAATTTGTCAATTGGCTCTAGTTTTTCTGTAAACGGAAAGTTTTCTACTATAGGCATAATGACTACATAATGCACAATAATTATATAGATAGATGTCTTTCCACAAATATAAAGCAAGTGATATTGACTACATAACAAAGCCTAAATGGCATAATATATTGCATAGGATTACCAAGAAAAATGATAGCCATAAGCTAAGTTGAATCATTTTAATACTTAGGATTCTCACTAGTTTTGTCTTCAGTTTGTGTCGGTTTTGCTTCTCTTGGCTTTTCTCTTGTATTCGAGGAAAGGGCTATCTCTTACAACTGCACGTGACTACACGCTTCAGGTTCTTCCTCACTTGACTCAACCACGAAGGATTCTGGTGCTTTAGGAATTGGTAGCCCCTCTCCATGAGGAACTGGACGTATTGCCGATGGAATATTTGGATAGTGCACAGATAACTTTTTCTTCTTATTTAGCCCTTTTACAATTGGAGGCACCATACAAAAGTAACAATTACTAACATGATCTGTTGGCTCTCTCCAAATCATTGGCACAGCGAAAGGCATAGATGCCTTTTTTCCATTCAACCATTGCTCCAGTGCCGTCCCACAAGAATTGCAGCATATATGTGGTGCCCAGCTCTTGTCCTGGTCTCCTATCTTGCAGCCAAAATACAAGTTGTAGGCTTTCTTAATCATTCCTGTTATCCTCCTTTTTTGTGAGATAAAAGTTATTTCACCGCAGATATAGCAGAAATTATCTGCTTTATTCACACAAGTTCGAGGCATTACTGAGTAGCCTATATAAGCATAAAACGAAATGTAAAGACGCTGTCGAACTACAATCAGATACAGATACTGCTGCTTTTATGCAGTGAAGTGATGCAATTAAAGGCTAATATTGCATCATCTCAGTATACATGCAATTTTCTATTGGTCACCAGTATCAATTGCGCAATATGCAGCTGAAGTTGCATCATAATTTTGAATGGCTTACGTCATTAGATGGGTGAATATATCATGGAAACTAGAGCCAATCAACATTTTTTAGGGTCATTTTCGTTTTCAGCACTCCAAAATTATGTAAGATTAGCTAATTTTATGCCCAAAACTTTTTACCTGTTGAACAGTGTAATAGAAGGCCAGGGAAGGCTGGAGAAGACAGAGATGACACTGGATGTCCTCCAGCCAGCAATGGAGCGAGGCTCCTTTAGACCTGCGGCTGGTTGTAATGCACATTATAAGAAGCTGAAATCATGCAATGAAATCAGATTAAGCAATTTCAGTACCGGAGAGGATCGTGTACAACTGTGCAAAGCTGAAGGTAAGATTGGAGTTCAGCTTTAATTTCTTGCAAAGTGCAACTTTCCTTGCAAAGTGAACAGCAGTTTTTCCTTTAGTAATTTGACCCCAATCTACATAGCAACTTTAAACAAAATTCTATATCAGTTATATATAAAGAACATCTTCAAATTAGCATGGATGACAAAATTGAGTACTGGATCATTTGATTCCTTTACTGCTTCTACATGTATACAGTATTTACAGGCCAATATAATAAAAGACTGTTGTTTTCTTTTAAATGCAAATGTTGACTCTCTTTATCCATCAGAGAACTGCTTCTATCAAGGCTGATCTTGTAGAAATGTATGATTGTGAATGTTAATACAACTAAATCCCCTAAAATGGCTCCATTTCCACAACATTCTATGAATTTCAAACTTTGACCCCTCTCTGTGAACAATACAAGGCCATACAAGGATATTTTACCCCAATGCAGTCCATGTAATGAAAAATAAACTCAAAAAGTCACATTGTGACCCACTCATAATGTGCTAAAGTACAATATTCCCAATGGGCACGTTCCTGAAACTGGCTGTAGATGAAAGTGGGCGATGCAGTGACCAGCAGCCACTTATACATATAATAAATATACATATATATGTATATATATAAAATAAATACCACTTATGTGTATCTGATTTGTGCACATTTTGCTTTTTTTTTATCATGCTGTGCATATATATATGCCCTTAAAAAAGAAGACCCACTTCTGTGAGGCTGCATATACTGTATGCATACATTCATTGGGAAAGGGTTAGGTTACCAAGCTGCACCGAGGAAGGTTGAGGAATAATTACAATGTAAAGTTAATTTTTTTACAGGACAAGTTCAGTTTCGGAGAACTTGTCCTGTAAAAAAAGTAGCATATTTTCAGTCATGCAAAAATAACAATTTTACCCTAAAAATTTCACAACACAAGAGCTGATTTTAAGTTAATTGCAGCTTTTTACTATATTTTGCTTTTTTTATTGTTTCCCCCTTTAAAGTGAATTTTAATGAGTCGCTTGAACCTTTTACAAGTTCAACATGACCCTCCTTTTAGTAGCAGCTTGTCACCATGAAAACGTAGTTTATTGTGTATAGATGTTATCCATGCATTTTTTTCCATAGTGGAAAGAAGTGGGTAAAAACTTGCTACAAAAAAAAATTATAACATTACTACGAACTTAGAAAACGAAGCAACTGATTGAAAATGAACTTGTACAAAGACAAACAACATAAGTGTGCAGAAAACTATCAATATGCTGAATAAAATAACTCTGCTAATACTCAGCAGAGGTTTTCAAAACAATGTGTAACTGAGCAGAGACATACAGTTTCTATAGATGAATTACAATGTAATATATTTCCTTTTATAGATCACAAACCTTGATTTAAGGACACATTGTGAGTTGTAGTTTGTTTGGCATTATCTCATGTCTGAATAAAAATTAGCTTGTGACAGTGCTTTACATTATCATTGAAATGCTGATTTCTAAGATTACAATGCCTAACAAATAATAATTTACAAGTGATGTGTTATTGTCAATTAGCCTCTGAATAAAGGAGTGTGATGTGAAAATGTTCTTAAAGAGTGCTATTGTTAATAATTAGCTATGCTCTGCAATCACAAGCAGCATAATGAATTATTTACTGTTTGTTCTGTGAACAAATTGCACTTTCCTCCTTGTTCTTACTAAGTGATATCATATAGATTAGGCAGTAATTTTATAAACATGCAGACACTTTTAAATTAAATTAATAAAATAATAGTGATGATTGACATGTTTAAATGATTCTTTCTTATTTTTGTAATTTTAAATGAAAATAGGCATTATTATAATTAACACCACTTTCCTTTCTATTGGAGAAAATTATGCATGTACTTGGCCAGTACAATTGAATGTGTAGTCCACCAAAAAATACCTAAATTCCTATATCTAACATCTATTTTCAAGTCTCAAGCTGATATTTTTAAGGTGAACTCCAATCTGTGGGCTTGCTCTCCCTACATACAGAATATATTGCTTGTTTTGTCTAGCAGAAAGGGGTACTTTCCTTATTCCAGCTGGTATTCAAGTCTTCCTATTTTCTTCCCTGGATTGTCGACAGGGCCTTCAATGTTATCACATAATGCACATCAGCAAGGACGACAACAAGACCAGCAAGCATGAGTGGTTTTGTTGGACTGGTCATCAGTTCCAAAACTGGTGGAGAGGAATCTTGGATCTGTTAGGGCCCCAGTAGATTACACAAGCACTATGTACTGTATTTATAGGGGATACCCACATTTCCTTTTTTAGCCTGCATGAAGTTGGGCTTTAGGATCCTCAATATACTTAGATTACTCCTCTCGATTTCCTTTTGTATAAATAAATATGCATAGGATAGTATCTTAATCTGCATGCATCATAGGCAGATGTTATACAGGGGTGTTTATCCACTATAGTTTTAAACTTATACCTCTCAGCAAGCAATGTGGTACATTTATGGACTGCCTAGCTCTAAGAACAGTAGAATACTATCTCCATTGTCGCTTTATAGCATGCCTTTCTCTGTTCTAACACAGGTATGTTTTTCTGAGAACATTCCACCTGTCTTTTTTTTTTTGTTATTAACAATTTTTATTGGTTTTCACATGTATATATATATATATATATATATATATATATAAAAGCAGTAAATTGAAAAAGGAACACAGGAAAAAGAGGGAGCACATCGATGGTGAAATCTGCATGGTTACAAACAAAATGTCACATAGCAACAGTGGAGAGGCCAGCAGAACCGTACATTTTGAGAAATTTGGGAGGAGGTGAAATTATCCCATGGGTGCCACACTTCCTTGAACACAGCAATCAAACAGGCGTGTAGAGCAGTCAGGTATTCCATCTGTCTCACATCAGCAATAATTTTAAACAGAGTTGGCATCGAAGGAGGTATAGAGGATAGCCAACACATAGGAATGCTTCTTCTAGCAGCTGTCAGAATATGTGTGGTGAGTTTCCTGGCCCTCTTGGGAAGACCTGGGAATGGCAGGCTCAATAAAAAGTATAGGGGCTCAAAGGGGAGAGAGGTATGCAATAGCAATTGTAAAAAGGACAAAATCTCTTCCCAAAAGGGAACGATGGATCCACAAGTCCAAAAAATGTGGAAGAGGGAGCCAAGGTCTTTCCCACAACGCCAGCAGGCGGAAGAAGCATTTGGGTTAAAGGCATGAATTATATCGGGAGTTTTGTACTACAGCCTCATAATTTTGTATGTATTTTCCTTATAAACCACACAGACATCAGATTTAGATGCGTTTTCCCACATTTTCTTCCACTGCGCCAGATCAATGTCACATTGTAAAAACTGGGATCACTTGCGCATGTAATGGTGAGTGTCATTAGAGAGGGGGGAAGCATCCATAAGGAGTTTATATGTATTAGAAATTATGCCCCTTTGATGTGGACCCTGTACACACAGACACTCAAAAGGAGTGGGTTTCCCAAGAGTCAATGTGGGGGACATGGTAGAGAAAAAGTGGCGTATCTGGAGATAGATATATAAATGTTGGGAAGGTAGATCCTTTTTCTGGAGGTATGCGAATGGTTGCAGCTTCCGAGTCACAAGGTGTATTAAGTGGCATAATTGGAAGAGGTTAGCTGTGACCCAAGGGAGCACCCGGGACACAGCCAAACTGTCTGGAAGATTGGGGTTAAAGAGGATATTAGTCAGTGGGGAGCAATCTGATGTCAATGCAAACCTAGTCTTACATTTCAGCCAGATACTCATGGAGAATTGCATGGGGCCAAGGAAAGAACAACGGATAGGGGCAAGATCCATCGCCGAGGTCAACCAGAGGACTCAATCTCAGTCCACAGGTTGGGAGGGTTATAGGAGGAGCACGATGTGAGGAAGCGGAGATGAGTAGCATAGTAATAGGTCACGATATCCGGTGCCCCTAGGCCTCCCCTAGAACGTAGAGAAAGTAGTATACTACGTGCAATTCTATGTCGCTTAGTATGCCAAGTGTAGAAGGGATTTCTGGAGGGAATGTAGTTTAGACATAGGAACAGAAACGGGGAGAGTCGCAAATAGATACAGAAGTTTGGGCAGTACAGTCATTTTTATGACGTTGATGCGTCCCAGGAAGGATATGGGTAGGGTATCCCAAAATTTCAAGAAGCAAGAAATAGCTTTAAATAAGGGAGGGAAATCGGCGTCATATATAGAACTGTAGGAGAAAGTGAGACTAGTACCCAAATATTTTAGAGAATGAGTGCACCATTGATAAGGGAAGGATTCCTGGAGAGACGAGAGAACAGCTGGTGGGATGTGAAGTGAGAGTGCTTCAGTTTTGGAGGTATTAACCTTGTAACCCAAGAGGGTCCCAAACTGACGTAAAATTTTATGCAATACTGGAAGAGAGATTTGGGGCTTCGAGAGTGTAAGGAGGATATCATCCGCAAATAGGGATAGCTTGTACTCATGGCCATGAGATAATATCCCTTGTATGTCGAGATGAGACTGGATTGCAATAGCCAAAGGTTCCAAGCAGATAAACAATAGTGGGGAGAGTGGGCATCCCTGTCGCGTACCATTCGACATCTGGAAAGCAGGTGAGAGAAAAGAGGCTAGTCTGACCTGTGAGGAAGGATAAAATTAAAGAGTTTTTAAAGCTGCGACGAAAGGTCCGCGGAAGCCAAACTTCTCCAAGACCATAAACATATAAGGCCAGCTGAGGCAGTTGAAAGCTTTTTGGGCATCTAAGCTCAATAAAATGGTGGGGGTAGAAGACTGGTTAACCAAGTCAACCAGATCATTGGATCTCCTGGTATTGTCCGCTGCATGTCTGGCAGGAACAAAGCCTACTTGGTCTCTGTGTATGAGCTTGGAGATGAGCCTGGACAGCCTATTGGCTAGGATCTTAGTAAAAATTTTGTAATCAGAGTTTAATAGAGCAATAGGACAGTAATTATCTAAAATAGAAGGATCCTTGTCCAGTTTAGGAATTACAGAAATATATGCACGGGAGAAGTCAGGCTGGGGATTAATACCCTTGAAAAAATCTTGATAGAGAGAGAGGAGATGGGGAGCCAGGATACCAATAAAAGTCTTGTAGTAAGAGTAGGGAAGTCCATCTGGTCCCAAGCATTTGCGTGAGGGAGATGTTTGACTGTATCAAATAGTTTTTAAGGGCCAAAATGTCAGAAGGCGATAGCTTCGGTAATAGTAGAGGATTGAAAAACCTATCAAAAGAAGTCTCTGTGAGGGGGGATGGAGATCTGGGATCAAACAGTTGCAAAGGGACTCGTAATATGAGCCAAAAAGGGAGACCATTACACGGGGGTCATAAGTAGGGTCCATATTCGGCTGGATGAGATGGTCTGGCAATGTAGAGGGAGTTTTGGCTTTGAGTCTAGCATACGGTGAGGTTTGTTGGAGAATTTGTAGAATTTCTGTTTAACCCAGAGAAGAGATTTTGTGGACATACAGGCATCAAGAGACTTGATTTGGTCACGAAGAGAGGTCACTTTACACAGCCCAGAAATAGACGGTTTTGCGAGAAGGCTATGTTCAGCCAAGGTTAACTGGTGGACTAGGGTAATCCTGGCACTCTCTGAGGATTTCTTCAAGCGAGAACTCATGGAGATACACAGACCTCGAAATACCGCCTTGTGGGCTTCCCATACGATCGAGGCGGATGGTACAAAGCCTACATTGTGGTGGAAATACATGTCAAGTCCCTGTGAGAGCTCAGCACGGAGATGTTCTGTGGTTAAAAAGGTTTCATTGAGGCACCAATGACCTGTCTTTGGCATAACAGTAGGGAATAACAGGTTTAAGGTCAAGGAGGCCTGATCAGACCATGTGATAGGGTTGATATCAGAGGAAATCAGAAGGGGGAGCAGAGGGGCTGAAATAAAAAAGTGATCTAGGCGTGAATAACTACGATGATGGGTGGAGTAGAAGGTGAGTTGTTTATGGAGGGGATGCCGAATCCACCAGGCATCAAAGAGACGATGTTCCCTGATCAATTTGCGAAAGGATTTCGAGGAGGAGCATTGCCGCTTCGAAGGAGTGGACTCAAAAAGAACCTTCCTATCTTTGTGTGGTGAGAGGATTAAGTTAAAGTCACCCCCTATAATCATGTGTGGAGTAGAGAAGGAGCCTAATTTGGCGAGTGCTTGTGTAAGAAAATGTAACTAACTTACGTTCGGGGCATATAAATTCATCAAAATAAGAGGAGTGTCACCAAGCATACATTTTAAGATAATGAAGCGACTGTGGTGATTGACCCTGGAGGAAACGACCCGAAGGGAGCAATGTGTCAGAATCAGTATTGCCACTCCAGCCTTCCCAGATGGGTCAAAGGCCAAATAAGATTGGAAAAAAAACCTTGAGGCAAAACGAAAGGACCCTGTTGATTTAAAATGGATCTCCTGGACAAAAATAATGTCTGCTCCTGAAGATTGGAATCCCTTCAAAGCCATCCACCGTTTCTGAATGGAATTAAGGCCTTTGACATTATATGACAGAAGTCGTAAAGCCATCACAAAATGACAATAGATATAGCATGTGTACCAGCAGAAAGGGTAAATGGAAAACCATTGATGGAACAAAACAGAAAACAAATGACATTAATAGATAAACCGGAAACATTACAGTAAAAAAACATAGATATCCATAGGGATATACACTTGGGGAAAACAACTATATCCAAGTCGTCCAGGCCAGTGGCTGGACGGGATCGGGAGTAACATGACAACCGAAACATAACAGTCGTCAAACCCGGCCAGAAGAGCAGGACAATGAAAGCACCCAGCAAAGGCTCAGCCAGCAAAAAAAGAGGGGGGGGGGGTAGAAGGAGGAGGGGGGGGAAGGGGGAGGAGAGGGGGGAAGGGAGGGGAGAGGGAAGGAGGAGGGAGGGGATAAGGGACAACCCCGAAGTATCCACAGGATAACACCCTAGAGAGCATCAGGTAGGCTCATCGCTGGAACGAGGACGAGGACGTTGAGAAGTACGTGAAAGACGCTTCCGGCCCCCGTGAACTGGTATCCAAATCTTGTTGGGGGTAACGGAGGGGTGAAATGGAGTAGGTGGTAATGAGGAGGTGTCTTCCGATGGAGGAGGCAGTCCCAATTGCTTCAGAAAGCAGTCTGCCTCTAGAAGATCACGTAGGATAACTTGGGAATTATCTTTGGAGACAACCAGCTTGAAGGGAAAACCCCAGCAGTAAGGAACACGGTGATGTTGAAGGTGTGTGGTGATTGGTTTCAGTGCACGCCGTTTGTCCAGGGTAATCTGAGAAAGATAACAAAAGAGCTATAGCATGTCCCCTTTAAATTCCAAGGAAGGCTTATTGCGTACGGAGGCTAACAAGGCTTGTTTGCTTTCAAAAAAATTAAAGCGGACGATGATGTCGCGTGGTCTGGTTCCATCAGCAGGTCTAGGGCCTAGTGATCGGTGGGCTCTGTCCATGCGCCAATCTGCTTCTGGAACCATGGGGGCGGTTGCGGTGAACAAGGATAAGAGATGTCGGTGGAGTTGGGAATCGGCAATAGATTCAGACATACTGTGAATATGGATATTCTGCCGGCGTTCCGTTTTCCAAATCTTCCTGTTGGAGCTGGATTTGTGACATGGTGTGTTTCAGATATGCGTTATCTTCTTCTAGGACATGGACGTATTGCACCAATTCATCAAATTTATTCTCCAATTGATCCGCACGTTCAACGATCTGGGCTATTTCTCCTCTAAGATCCAAAGCCAATTTGCCCACTTCAACGGATATGGAGGCGGTAATGTTGCGTAAAAAGACTTGTAGTTTTTCCTCCAACGCAGATACTATGAGAGAAGATGTTGTATGTGAAGTGGAAGGGACGGAGGAAGGATGGCTCGGTGAAGGGTGTTCTAATGCCCCCCCTAACAGTGTCAGGAGCTCGGGATCCTTCATCTGGGGGTTAGGAGACGATGGGGATGCTGGCTGCACAGTATAAATTGAGGTTGCACTACCTCTGGCCGCCACTGGGGGCCCGGAGCTCGTTCCTGGGCCGCGGCCGTAATTGAGGCCGGGGATTGCAGCCTATTAAGGAACTGCTGCAGCGGGGAGGGCCGCAGGTCACACGCCGGTGGGGAAGTTGGCTTCCAGCGCCCGATCTTCCCCATTATCTCTCCCCTTATTGTGCTGGGCCGGGTGCGGAGCTGGTGTGACTCACCCAGGGATGCCTGGAGGAGGACACTGCGCCGTGGGTGAGTTGCTGTGGCCAGGGAAGCACGGAGTTCAGAGGAATGCGACCTTCAGCTTTCCTGGTCGTGCATGCGCCCCTCACCTGTCTCTGTTGTATGCCTTTGTGTTGGACAAGCATGCTGCACTCTGTCTTGTCTGGCTCTGGATATTACTGCCTAGGATTTTCTGTATTCTAAGCTTAGCTTATTTCCTATTGCTCAGTCTGCCTTGGTTTGTACTGCTGTCATTAAACTTTATGACTGCTTCTGGGTATTGATGGCAATATCATTACATTGTTAAGGTTCTGCAGTGTTGCCTACTTCTGGTGAGAAAATTTGAGAAATATGATATGTGAAAGCTTACTAACTTAGAAGTACTTACTATAAACAAAAAGCACTCAAGGTAAACTCCTTCAGAGGCGTCTGTAGTTAAGCTTTTTGTATATACTATTTTGGTGCTGTTAATATAGATAGTTTGTTTGAAATACAGTGTGTTTTTCTCTTCCTGTTCTGGCTGAGACCAATGATATTAGAAGGAATAGTAGACTCCCTTCTTTACTTATTACTTAGCATATGTATGGTTTAACACCTCCAGCATCCCTTTTTATTTGGTGTAATTTTTTAAGGCTGAGTAATGTTATAGACAGTCAGTGATTGCATCAGGTGTACTGTACATGAAATAGGCATACATTAACTTAAGGCTGCTTTCACACTCCATCAAGTGGATCCTCCTGCTCAGTGGGGGATCTGTCTGCTGACAGATCCATGTCCACTCCACTTGTGGAGAGAAGACACAGACAGAGACCACAGTTCTCTATAGGGCGGTCGGATGTAAACGGATATGTTCATGTGAAATTCATCAAGCATGTACTGTGTAACCCAAAGTCAGGTGTACATACAAGGAGTCCCAAGATGGTGATTGCTGTCCATACGTAATGACGTCACCACGCTCTATTCCAATGCTCTATTTGACAATATTTAATTTAATTATAGCACACACAGCGCTACACTATTTTTTACAAAATTATAATGTGCATGGGTGCTGCACTAATCAACTCTGAAAAGGGATTGTGAGCATATATTAGATACCCTCTAATCTAAACAACATATAAATTAAGCACATATGAAACAATTTAATGTGAACCAAGCGCAGGTCATAATGCAATATACAAAAAATTTCCTTAACACAAAATTTCAAAATGTCTCAATATCATTGTAAAAATCTCAAGCAAGCCCCTGATGATGTCAACTTTCACAAAACACTTTGGAAGTTTTCACTTTCCAACTTGGAGCTGAAGATTTTTACAGATAAGTGCTTTATTGCTTCATGTCACATGAATGTTTTAAACATACTTTAATAAATCAGTTTAAATCACATTTACATTATTCAGAGTGATCTTTCCCATTTTGTTACATGTGTAAATTCTATGAGATTGATGCTTGGGTGACATTAATGGATCTCTTGATACAATCTGTGTTTTGCATACTTTCTATGCATTTTAGGACCACTCACTTGATGGGGGTCCGTCCTTCTAGTAAGCATTCACTTTTGACACAAAGGTGGTGTGAACTGGGTAGATTTTATGTGTTGGAAGACACTCTAGATCTGAACCTATATGTGATACACTGATATTGGAAATTTTAGAATTTTCTAATTAAAGCACTTTCTTGTATATTGCATGTGGCTTTATTTATCATTGAGATGCACATGTGTTTGTGTAGATGCCAATTTGTGTTTTACTATGTTTGATGTGATTTTTCATTTGTAAAATATGTATATGAGAAAGCATGAGATGCAGGTTTACAGAACTCATTGACAAGTGTTTGATTCACATTTGTTTATTTCTTACGTGCTTCATTTGTACGGTTTTGATTTTTAAGTGATTCACATTAATCTGTATGACACTGAGTATAATGTTTCTTTTTAGATTAGAAAGTATCTGTTACACTCATGATCCCATTTCAGAGGTGATTAGTACAGCACACATACCTCCTATATCATTAATGTGCCTTAGTAGTGACATAGGAGCCAGTGGATAGGACCAATGCAAGTGATGGGATGCAAAGTCTGTCAGATGTTTTTTTTTTGTAATCTGGGTATATAAAAGATACAAGTTAATGCAACTCTATATTCATTACTAAGGGGAATTAATTGTATTTTGTTTTCATTGCACGCAGTGTTAGTATCTGAATTTGCCCTAGTATAATCCACTTGCACTCCCTGTATAGCAGGTCTGGAGAATGAGAGGAAGAAACGGTACAAGGAACCAATTAGCTCATGTGCAGACAAGAAGCATGCTATTAGGAGAGAAATGAACTAATCACTGTGCAGCTTCTGTTTTCACTGTCCAGCAAAAGGGTTATTCAAAGTCTAGATGACCTTAGCTCAGAGGAAGCAGGTCGAATGATGTTGGCCATTCAATTGAAGACTTCTAGTGACAGATAAAGTACTGCAGGGACAGCTCTGAATTTAAATAGAATATTGTTGCAAGCTGGTATTTTAAGTCTATCCTTTTATTGCCAATATATTCTTATCTGGTTATTTTAGGATGGAGTTCCGCTTCAAATTTTTAAATAGGAGACAAAATTATTGAATAATTCCTTCACCGCCTATTATTCAAACTACCAGCTATATCAACTCTTTAAATAAAGCCAAATCAGCCTGAATTATGAAGTGCAACTGCAGGCCTGAGTAACAGCAGTTATTGAGATTTGTGCAGGGCAATCTTGTGTTTCATGGGAAAACCCAACATGATCTGGAATAGTTGGGGATTTTGTTAAAAACATTGTAAATTCTAAATTTTATGAACTTAAAAAACAGAGAATGTTGTATGTGTGTCATTTTCAGTAACCAGCTGTACTTCGGCTTAAGCAGCTAAAGTCTTCACAAACCTTATAATTTCATTTTTTTCAGATGTCTGTATTGATTTTCAACCTAAAAATAAACATTTTATTTTTATATATATTGGAATTCACTTTAAACATACCACAACGGGGGGCGCATGCGCGGCCGGCTCGAGGATGGACGCGCGATAGCTCCCGCTCCGTCCACCCGCCAGCACTGAAGCGGCTCACTCAGACCCCAGGGAAATCCAACGGCACCCGGCAGCTCCCGGAGTGTGCCCGCAGCCCACTAGACATGCCCCGGAGGAAAAAGAGTCCGGGGCAGCCAGGGAAACTGACAAACTTCTTCCCGGCCATTATGCCGGGAAACCAAGATGGCGGCCGCCATATAAACATGCGGGGAGACAGCAATGACCAGGAGGAGGACTACAGGTCCCAGAATGTGGATCCTAGGCTGCAACACCAGCTTTATCCGGGGGACCCTGGTGAGTTGTCACCCCCACTGTCACCCACGACATGCAGCCCAGCAAAATCGCGGCCACGGCTAGAGAGTGACCCTGACGACACTCACCAGGCCCTAAATCCTCCACCCCAGCCACCACATTCCTCCTTGCCCGATATAGCCGCTTTCCCAGCGTTTGACCAACCACTGACCGAAATCAGCATGAAAAACATGCTAACATCGTTGCGCCAAACCTTACATAACGATATATCTGCGCCATTAACCCAAATTACTGCTTTGGTACACAGACAGGAACGCAGAATCCGCCACATTGAGACCAATATAACAGACATCATAGAAGCGCACAATGATCTGATTGATGCTCATACAGATCACGTATCGGACATCGAACAAATCAACTTAAAATTAGCTGACATGGAAGACAGGTCACGCCGTAATAATATCAAATTCAGAGGGATTCCAGAAACAGTGTCTACCGAAGCACTGTTGCCGTATCTGCAACACTATCTCAAGCTTTTAATCCCAACACTCTCTGAAGTTGAGGCCACGATTGATCGCGCACATCGACTTCCTAAACCTTCATTCCTGTCAGCATCCATCCCTAGGGATGTGCTCGTCCGCTTACATTTCTACCATATTAAAGAGAAAATTATGATGGCGACTAGAAATCCACCTCCACTTCCACCCTCACACGCGAATCTGCGTCTCTATGCTGATTTATCCAAGGCCACACTCTCCAATAGGAAGAAAATGATATCAATTACAAAAGCACTCAGAAATCACAATATGGCCTACCAATGGGGCTTCCCAACAAAATTAATAGTACGACACCAAGGCAGAGTTTTTACCATTAAAAATTTGGAGGCTGGCTTGGATTTTCTTAAGGCCTGGAACATATTGCCTGCAGATCCACAGAAGAACAACCCTGGTTCCGTTCAAAACATGGAAGCGACCTGAAGGGCCTAGCAGCACAAGCCGCGTTACACATGTTTATATATTTCCCTGGAGGCTCCTTTTGAACATGCCTCTTTCTGGCGATCGGCCTATACCCAATGACTCTCATTTTCAAAATTTTCTATAGGTACGACCCCTCTGGAGGTCGAAACCTGCCTGACTCCCCCATTTTTGAAGTAGCGATCCTAGCTACGCTGGTTACTTGCATTATACGCAAGTGTTTTTTTACTGTTGTTCCTTTCCTTCCCACCTGTCCCTTCCCATGGTACCACCAGCTATATATCTCGGACACTAGATCTAGGTCTCCAGACCCCGAATACTACCAAAAAACACTCCAAATATACCTATACTCCGTAAATCCATTTACAAATGATTACTATCACGTCTCTTAATGTACGAGGCCTCAATTCCCCATTCAAGAGATCGATGCTAGCAAGAGAAATCCGAAGATCTCAAACTGACCTACTCTTTATACAAGAATCCCACTTCGCCTCAGACAAGACCCCTAAACTGTTTCTTCCTCGTTTCTCTCAACAATTTATGGCAACAAATGATAAAAAGAAGAACGGAGTTATTATCGCTGTTAATGACGCTCTCTCTTTCCAATCTAACTCCACTATAATTGACCCACAAGGTCGATACCTTATTTTGATATGCAAAATTAACGAGATTACTTATACCTTGGTGAACATATATGGGCCAAATAGCAAACAAATAAGGTTTTACCGCAAACTCTTCAACCTCATCTCCCAACACAAACGAGGTAGACTCATTATTGGTGGAAACTTTAATGTTCTTAGTAATTCACTTCTAGACTCATCTTCTAACAAGAAACCCACCAACCTTGATTTCAACCGCTTCCTACATGACCATGACCTATACGACATCTGGAGATGCCAACATGGTTCAGAGAGAGACTACACCTATTTCTCACCCCCACATCTCTCGTACTCTAGAATTGACATGTTCATCACTGACAAATGGTCTTTACAACACGTGTCATCATCCAACATTGGTACTATAACTTGGTCCGACCATGCTCCGATCAGCATACTTCTAGACGATACCCATCGGTCTGCGATCCCACCTATTTGGAGACTTAATTCTACACTTTTGAAACTTCCGGAAAACCAAAAATATATACTAGATGCTCATCACCTCTTTTTTGAAACTAACATCACCCCCGACATTTCTATTACCACGCTTTGGTTAACATATAAAGCTTATATGAGAGGTATCCTCATCCAACTAAATTCTCGCATTAAAAAACAACGCTCACAGCAAATTGACCAACTCCTAACCTCTATACGCAAAAACGAAGACAATAACAAACAAAACCCGAACCCCACTACGACCGCGGCCTTAAACCGAGATAGGAACGAACTACGCACTATTCTATTACATACTTATGATACGAACCTCCAAAAAACCAAATCCCAATTCTATGCACTAGGCAATAAATCAAACTCTCTTCTTACCAAAATCATCAAACAAAAACGGCTTAAAAACAAAATCCCCACGATTCAACATCCAATCTCACATACTCCACTGACCAACCCCCAAGACATAGCTAATGCGTTTGCATGTTACTATCAAACGCTATACAATATAAAAGACGATCCCAACACGACCCAACCAACAACACCATCAATTGAAAAGTTCCTACAGCATACCAATCTCCCTTATCTTACGCCTTCCCAATTAGCCTCCCTATCTGTGCCGATTTCGCCCACTGAGATCGCGAAAACCATAAACAAGCTCCCCTTGAACAAATCACCGGGTAATGACTGCTTCACCAATGAATATTATAAGACGTTTTCACCACATCTCAAGCCACACCTCTCGGTTCTCTATAATTTCGTTGCCTCTAAAGGGGAATTTCCTTCTGATATGCTACAATCAATAATTACAACTATCCCGAAACCAGGTAAAGATTCCCAATTAGTTCAAAATTATAGACCAATTTCTCTGCTTAACACAGAACTAAAAATATATGCCAAGATAATAGCTCAACGACTGCTTCCATACCTTCCCATTCTAATACATTCTGACCAAGTAGGATTCATACCAGGTAGACAGGCCCCCGACGTGACTCGACGAATTATATCACTATTACACCATCTTGAATCAGATAATCAACCCTCACTCCTCCTATCACTTGACGCGGAAAAAGCATTTGATCGCATTCACTGGCAATTCATGACGCTTACCCTCCAAAAATTTGGAATCACGGATTGGATGTTGTCTGCAATTTTGTCCCTATACTCCAAACCCTCCGCTAGAGTACTCACCAATGGCACGCTCTCACAACCGTTCCAAATTTCTAACGGAACTAGACAAGGATGCCCTCTCTTCCCCATAATCTTCGCTTTACTCATTGAACCACTAGCATCCAACCTCAGAAATGACCCCAGTTTCTCGGGAATCAAATTCCTTAAACACGAACACAAAATCAGTCTCTTTGCAGATGACATTATTCTAATGATCACGAACCCCTATAAATCACTTACTTCAATACGCACCCACATACAAACCTACGCAGACGTTTCATACTATAAGCTCAACGAACCCAAGTCGTCTATATTAAACCTGTACACTCCTGCTCCACTCCAAAACCTGCTTACAAAACGATTCCCTTTTAAGTGGGAAAAACATAATATCTCCTACTTGGGGATTAAACTGACTCCCAATACCAATCAACTCTATGCAGCCAATTTTAAACCGCTACTCGACACAATTCCACAGGAGCTTAGAAGCCTACGTACGGCTACTTTATCAATGTTAGGCAGAATAGCGACTATCAAAATGTGCATATTACCTAAAATATTATATATCTTCCGTACGCTGCCCATTCCTGTACCCTCCTCCTTCTTTTCCTCACTTCAAAAAATCCTGAATAAATTTATATGGATCTCCAAACGGCCTAGATGCACCACAAACCTCCTGATACGTCCGCCCTCCAGAGGGGGAGCCGGTCTCCCACATTTAAAATCCTATTATCAAGCGGTCTTATTGGACCAGCTCTTCTACTGGTGGCACCCTACTCAAGACAAAACCTGGACTATCATGGAAACCTCCCTGTACTCGCCAGGCACATTAAGAGACCTACTTTTCACGCCCCATATAGCTCAAACTAGATCCCTACATACACATCCATGTATCCAGGCCTCTTTGATGGTTTGGCGTGATTTTTTGACCTATACGCATTCCCATAAAACTAACCTACGAATCCCTACCCCATTATCATCTCTACACTTTTTTCCCCCCCAATTGAACTTGACATCTTGGACAGCGTGCGGTATATGTCATGTCCAAGATCTCTACAATATTCAAAAACCAGACTCTTTTCAAACCCTCCAAGAGAGATTCCATCTTCCTGCTAAGGAGCAATTCACTTTTATGCGAATAACACACTTGCTCCATAAAACAAACATACCACTTGAAATAGACTTTCCTGCTACTGCACACCATTTCTTCCATAAGACTAGTTATCCAAAGAAGGTAATATCCACGTTCTATACATTACTAATTGAAGCGCAATTCATAACCCAAACGACATCTCTGACTAACTGGGAGAGGAACTTACTTCTCCCAACAACCTCACAATCCTGGCAAACAGCGTTTACCATTACATACAAAGCCTCAAAGTGTAGTTCCCATTGGGAATCATATTTGAAAATTCTCCACCAATGCTATCTAACCCCTGCTAAATTATCTGTATACTATCCACAGCAGTCACAAGCCTGCTGGAGACATCCTGGCGAAACTGGCTCGCTTTTCCACTTGCTATGGTCATGCAAATCCATCAAGTCGTATTGGAATAAAGTATTCCAAATAATTGCTTCAATTATAGATTCACCAATGACCCCAAACCCTAATCTAGCCCTCCTTCACTTAACGATAGAAAAATTCCCCATACGCTCACGCATTATTATCGTACACATTCTGGCAGCAGCAAAGATAAACATTACTAAACTATGGCGGTCTACGTCACCTCCCCTATTGTCCCGTCTTATTGCTGATCTCAACCTGCAATGTGAGATGGAATGAAGAACGGCCCTCCGAAACTCCACTTACCATAAATTCATATTACATTGGTCTCGATGGTTAAAACACCCCAATTGCTCAATCACCTGATTACCAATCCCAAATCTTATTGGATATTATAGCTGTAGCTTATTGGTGCCCCCCTCCCTCCCTCCCTCCCTCCCATACTCTTCCTAACCCCTTTCTCCACCCCTACCTAGTTCCATATATGTTAAGTTCTTCAACAAGGTTCATAAACCACGAGCATACCTCTCATGTAAACATGATCACAATTAGCAGGTCCTCAGCCGAGTGGTGGGGATCTAACACCTCTTTATTCAGTTCATGGATTGTACACTTGCTTTTGTGAACCTTGTACTCCAATGTTTATATATGATGTTACCCTGCTTAAAATACTAAAAATTTCAATAAAAACTATTTGAAATAAACATACCACAACATTACATTTTAATTGAATACTTTATTCTCTAAAGTCAAATATTTAGGGCATCCCTAAATACTCTACAAATAATTAAAGACTCATTGCAAGGTTAAGTTTTTCATTAAATCAATGGGTCCTGTAAGTCAGGTGCAAGGCAATAATAATTAGGCAGTACATTTTATAACTAATTTGAATTAAAGGCAGATTTTTTTATGCACTTGTAAATATTGTAAGTTACTAAGGCTTTATCTTTAATGAAAAACAAAGTAGACACAGAGAAAAGTAGAGAAACAAATGAATGCACATACAAATAGTTCACTAAACCTTGAAAATTTGTACAATATCTAATTTCCATTACAAATATTGTAAATCATTCATTATCTGCTCAGAATATATGAGTAAATGAATGCAATTCTCTATGTGATGAAGTGAAAAAGACAAAATCTACTGTGATCTTTTATTTTTATATATTTTTTTTAGGGTATCTTACCATTCAGATTGCCATTCTTGGTGGTGGTGGTCATTATGAGAAGGTCTTGAGGGAACATAAAGGACAACTAGTAACCTATGTTTATATTTGGAACTATTATAATTCTTGGAGTGGGATGTTATGGGTAAGAATCAGTTAATGTGTCAGGATGGTGGTCAGAAGATTTGTAAGTGGATGCTAAATCAGAAAGACCAAGAAGGGAGTAATCTGGGGTATGCTTACATCTTCAGGTTCATTTTTTAGTTAGTTGTGTTCAGGGGTATAACTACAGATCATGGGTCTATGTAGCAAAATTTTGATCAGCCATTAATCTTCCATTTGTCATTGATGTTAACATAAAGCATGTCTAAATCTTGGACAGTCTTTTGAATGTAGGAGTGCTGAACCAGTCACAGCAATGGAGAATGGTAATGTACAGAGCTGTGCTGTGTGGTAGAGCTGTGCAAATATTTGGACTGGAAGGACAGAAATACAATAGACTCTCAAACACATGTTTTATCTGTGTATTTACTAGTTTGCCTGGTGTTCAGCTTTAAATACTGTGTGCTAAAAAATAACATATGTAATATCAAACATGTTTTTTGAAATACAGGTGTTGTCAAACAAATCTAGTTTTAATGAGACAGTAAGCAGAAATTTAAGCGAAGGGCAAACAGTAGAGGTAGATTTTTTCAGACTTTGCTAAAGCCTATGATCTGGATATTTTAAAGGTTCAAGTGGTGTACCCCAATGTTCAGTTCTGGGATCATTATTCATTAACTTGTTTACAAATTATATAGAGTAGTGCATTGTCTAGCTTTATCCAATTGTTTACATCTGACAGGTAAATGTCAGATAGCGACAAGTGCTTAGTGGGTTGCGGACGGGTCGGTGGGAATCAGGTTTGTTTTTATTTTAGCATCATCATAACAATGCTGGACTCTGTGATTGATGATGGATAACAATGATGGAACCATTTTTTGGCTTTTTTTTTCTAATAAAGGACTTGTCAAAAACTGTGTTTTTATTCACATTTTACATTTGTTTGGTGAATGTACAGGCATGCTATGTACCTCATACTCATTCACAAGGGGGGCCCCAGATTCTAATAAGTCACCCACCTCAGACCCCTACAACCAGAGCCCAGGGTAAATATATACAAAATGGGGACAAGGTGATTTGGGGGGAGCCCCCCTACCCCAAAGCTCCCCCCATGTTGAGGGCATGTGGCCTGGTACAGTACAGGAGTGGGGGCACTCAATAACTCCCCTTTCCTGTTCTTCCAGGCCTTTGCTCAGATCAAGGGTCTGGTAGGAATTTAGGGGGGACCCCACACTTCCCTACCCTTTTTGGGAGGTGGGTTCCCCTTAAAAGTCCTACCAGGACTTTACTATGGGGTCTCTCTTAACCTTCCTACCAGACCTAAAGGGTCTAGTATGGATTACAGGAAAACCCCACGCTGGTTTTCTTTTTTTTTTAAATGTCAGTCCTGCTGCGGCAGGTTCTATACATTGCATAGATGTTCAACTTTGCAGGTAATTTAAAGGGACCCCCCAGACATAATATTAAAAGGAATTTTTCTTTTTTTTTCTTTTTTTACTTTAAGCAATGAAAAATGACTGCCCCTTTAAAAACTGTTCTTTTTGAATTTTTTGTTTTCACTGATTCATGTCCCTCCAGGCAGTACCCACATCCCCATGCCTCTTTTACAACTTGCATATAAGCCTTCAAAATGGTTTTGAGTCCCACAGACTTCCATTAAGTTTGATGTTCACTGTCAAACTTTCATTAGGTTCGAATGTTCGACCATGAACCGAACAGGGGGGGGTGTTCAGTCCTTTACTAATAAAGAGGAACCATATCTGTAGGTATATGCAGAAGACATAAAACTTGATAGTAGAATATATTTTTTTATTATGTCTCTAACCTACATATCAACATAAACTCATCAATCATTTAGTCAATTGGTCAAAAAAACGGAGAATAAGGTTTAAAGCTGAACTCTTAATCATTTTCATCAATAATTTAGTCAATTGGTCAAAAATAGCAAACAGGGTTTAAAGATGAACTAGTTAGCTAAAATAATTAATAACATAAAGTGGCAGCCACATAGAAGATTGCAAATTCTCTTAATTAGTCACAGGTCAAAAGTTACAGATTAAGTCCTAAACTCTTATGTGTTTCAGCCCTATGTGAACTTTTGTCATAACAAGATGGGAACACTGACACTATTACAATTAAAACCTCCATTACAATTAAAACCTCCACATCCAATAGAAGTCTGACTTTCACAGGTGCGGAATAAACATTAATTAGACACAACATATTAATAATGGCTGAGGAATTTTCACATCACGTAACATAAAAGATAATCAATATACAAAACAAAACAATATATAACTTTAAAAGACAGGAATGGTGTTCACAAATTAATAAATACTCGTTATTTAAGGAACAGACTAATGTCCCATTGCTGATTTAAACCACGCAGTACTTGAGTACCCAGTTTCTGGATCCACCATGACTCACGCTTCAACAATTTTCTGTAATGAACACCTCTCCTAACAGGTTTGATAAACTTTTCCAGACCATAGAATTGGAAGCCAGATAAACAGTCTCCATGAATGTCCCTGAAATGTCGGGCCACTGCAGAGAGTCATTTAGCATTAGGGTTGCTGGTAGCTGTATAATGCCCTCCAATTCTTGTTCTCAACAAGAGACTTGTACATCTTACATACTGTAGTGATTGTGTGCATAACATTAGATGTGCCATGGTTTATATAATCTTAGACTGGGAAAATATCTTCCATTACCACAGACTGAATTTGTGTTTTCTTAACATGAAGTCTGCAATATTTGCAAGGCTTCACCCCACATTTGTAGGAGCCCCTATAGTGCCAAGATCTAATACTATTTTCCTGGGGAAAAAAAGTACCCAGAATAGGGGCTTTCCAGTTCGAAAAAGTCCAAAAGCTTCCACAATGATGGATCTGTGTAAGGAATAGGCAGAATGTTCTAATTATATCCACTATGTCCTTAAACTCCATTGAATAAGCACAAATGCTACACCTTGTCTAGAGCATCTGTGTTTCTATCTAATATTACAAAAAATTTAAGTTGTTTAATTTAAAAGGGACATTCAGATGCTAATCAGAAACCCCTGGAAATCAATTGTACAATCAATCAAGTGTAATTGAAGTGTGGTTACAATTGCATTTAAAATGCTCCTTGTTTGTATTTATAAAAAAGGGACATTCAGATGCTAATCAGAAACCCCTGAAAATCAAGGACTCCAGATACATCTGTACTCTTAATCTTCTAGTAATGACCACACTTTATGTGACGTTTGTTGTTATGCAGACGTTTGTTCAGTTGAGCAATTGTGTCTAGTTCTTAGGAATTTCCCTAAGGGTATAGCCTTCAGCTTATGATACATACAAGTGGTACCCATGTAAAGTCAGAGTCTTGTTGGGTGTGGAGGTTTTAGTTGTAATGGTGTCAGCAGTCCCATCTTGCTATGACCAAGGACCACATAGGGCTGAAACGTGTAAGCACTGGGACCTAATCTGTAAGAATTTGTGATCTATGAACGCACCGCTTCAAGTTACTATAATAGAAGAGCAGCTGGCAGGAGCTGACTGCAGGCACCGTATATCTGCAGTGGAGTTGATTTTTACTCTGGGTTGAGTAGTGGAGAGTGTTTTGTATACATAGCTAGAACAATTGTCATAATTTAAGATTTAAAACTCTTTTAGTGTAAAAAGTGTAATTCAAAATGACACTTACTGTACCTTATTCCTTAGTTCTTCCTCACTCCCATGTTAGCCCTGAAATGTAGGCAAGCTCCTTGCCTCATTACCAGGGATAATCTTTGTGTTTGGGTTTACCATGTGTTCAACCGGAACCTAAATTGTAGAGTTTGGCTATTTTTTTCACCTGCTTGAAAGCTTGGTTGCTGCAGTCGGAAGTCATTTATTCAGCAGCAGTGTGAAAACTGCCACTAAATTAATGACTTCCCACTGTCCACCAGTTTATTTCAAATTGTAAACAAGCCACCAGACATCCCAGGTGATGTCTTTCACCATATACCTGGGAAAGGTATTCACTATTTGTGACTTGTGAGGGGGGTTAACCTTTGAGTACAGGTTTTCATTTTTGGGTTCATCGACCACTGCACACACTAAGAGGCCACAGATCCAAGGATCACTCAACACCTGTTCCCCATTGGTAGTGAGACAAACTCATGTGAATCCACCCCAAGGAATTAGGACTGGATCCTTAGCATAAGTAATTAGTCTATTATAATGGATGATTAGCAAACATTGACATATTTTATCAGGTGTTTATAACAGCTCAGTTCATTTAAGTATGTTGTGCTGGCAATAAAATAAACACTACTTCCATCTTGAAGTGTGGTTACAATCGTATTTAAAATGCTCCTTGTTTGTATTTATAAAACTTAAAGTGGAACTCAAAGGTAACTAAGAAAAACTGTGAGCAGGCTACTTTATATTGCAGAGGAGAGATGCAATGTCCCTTATGCCATAACAAACACTTACCTGCCTGCTTGCAGTCTTCTATTGAATTAACACTGAGCTGTGCATGCGCAGCTTAATGTGAATTCCTGATAGAGTCTAGCTGTGCCAGAATTATGAATTCCTGTGTGCATGCGCAGGATGACATCATTCCACCACCAGCAATTAGGGGGTAAGTACTTCCTTCAGTTTATTTCTGCTTTAACCAGTTGAGTTGTAATCAATAATTCATATATAAATGTAATTACTTATGTTCTAGCCAGATAATATTCCATGTACATATACCTTCGATCTGAAGAAGTACAAAGTTCCTTGGAAGGTTACAAGCAATAATCATCAATCAATGTCATCACACTCACATAACCAAACAAAGGGTTAACAGTTCACAAACTAAGCTTCTCTATTGTATTTTAAGAAAAGGGAGCTTGCCCTGACCCTAAACATTTCCATTTGGAAAGATCTGACTATGCTGGTTGAGAACTGCTTGCAGTCAGCCATGACATCTCCACAGAAACATCTAACCATGCAGGGAAAAAGCCACCTCTGTCCATATGAAACCAACTTACACCATACCATCCCGGAAAAAATGGTAAGCAGCATTTGTTTTTTAAATTATCCTATGTGAATGAGAAAATGTAACAAATATAATGTAGGCGATATACCAATTTGGCTGCAAAAGTGATACTACACTTTAAGGTGTTTTTCTTTGATTGGTCTTGATGCAAATTTTTATTTGTCAAAATTATTATGTAGCACACTCAAACAGGTGACTGGCAAAAACATGGATTTAACATTGCAGTTAGCAATATCATTTTTTTCCTAAATTTAGATCTGCATGTCTTTTTAGGTGATGCATGTTGAAACACAGTACAGAGCATTTTTGTTATTTTCATATTGCCTCTCTCCTGTACACGTGCACACAGACACACACGCATGCTCATTTTGACCCTATAAATGCATACAGCAGCAAACTCTCAACTACACAAAAAATTATAATGCCACTAATTTGATGTCATGACAAAGGTGGACTAAGTGCATCTTTAGTCAAGAGTGCTTGACATTCACTCACCTCTGTTTATTAGTATTAATCAATATTACATATAATATACTTATTTTGTATAAGGCCAAACATTTTTACAAACCATACAGCAGCTCTAGAATTATAATACATTATCTGAAGCAAGCAAACAAGCAGACTTCACTGTACCTTATTTAATAAAAAGTTAATAAAGATTATTTTATGCTACATTAAATTCACTTCTCAAACCCATTAAAATAGAGGTAATGTTATGTAATGGATTTAATGGGATGTAATGGCATTATTAATGGCCTCTAATAAGAATTGTTACTGAAAGGGTCATTAACCCCCTATCTGTCCATGTGGCTAGCCTAGATTTTTTTAGATGTCAGAGGTAATTTCCTCCCATTATTTTTGATGATACTCTTAAATGGTTCTGTACTATGAACAAGTACAATAATAAAAAATCACATGGAAAGTAATTTTCCATACTGCAAGCATGAACAAACACTTCAAAAACTGAACTTCAACTCAGAATACAATAAAATATAACATTTAGTATATTCTAATAATGATTAATGCTCTGATGTGCAATAAAGTAATTGTAATAGTAATACATATTTTCCAAAATGCAAGATGCATTTACATGCAGTGTCATAGTTTGGGATATAAACACATATATAATTATTTAGTTAAAAACTTGAAAAGACTGATGTTCATCAAGTTTAACATCTCAAAATCCCTGTAGCTTTGTTACAAGGGGGCAAAATAAACCCCCCATGTCAAATTTTGACCTCAAATGTGGTAAGGTCACTAACCTGTATGTTTTTAATTTTGGGAGAAAATATATTTTATATAAAAATAATAACTAAAATGAAATAGTTGGCTACTGTTAAAATGTATAAGCGTAATGATTGTTAAGGCAATTACAGTGTTAAGCTATAACATACAATATCATTTAGAAATGATCATATATTTTACAGTTCTTACAGGGTCTGCATGATGACCTGTCCAGTTATTTGTGGCTTTTATAATATTAATTAGCTGTCTTTTTTCTCTAAATAATATATATCCTAAATTTGATTTTTAGACTAAAAGCTGACATTATTCCTGCTGTTTGAAATGCAGTCTAATAACAGTGTTTAAATACTATGCAAGGACTCCCTACTATTTTTGGTGTGGTTCTTTTTTTTGCAAATATAATGCTGTTGGATAAAGGTCAGACTTAAATACTGTCTATTAAGCTAGTAAAATATTTATTTTTACTGTGAATACATACATACATACACTTTAATATGTATTTTTGGGCTGTAAAACTGCATGCAGTGTGCCATTTCAAAATGTGGCCTGCAAAAGATTGTTGAAATACTGTCTATGCAGTCTTAAAAAGTTTCCTTCATTTTAAACAGGGAAAAATATACACTTTATTTTGGTTCTTTTCCTCAAAAGCTGCATGAGGTATGTGATTTTTCAAATGAGGCCTAGATGAAAGAGTTGAAATACTGTTGACAGTCTGTACCATATTTCTTCTTGTATAATACAAAAAATACACTTTATTGAGGTTTTTTTGCCCTCAAAAGCTGCATGAGATAAGTAACTTTATGAATGAGGCTTGAAAGAGAGTTTAACATACTCGTTATTCAGTCTGTATAATATTCCCTCTTTTGCAGTGTGAAAAATGTACACTTTATATTTTTTTTTGTTTTCCTCAAACACTGCACAGGGGATGTTATCTACCAAATGATGCCTACAAGAGAAAACTGTGTGAGCAGTCTGTAGCATATTCATTTGATTGTCACAGTCTATGCAGTCAGTACAATATTCTTCCTTCTCTAATGGGAAAAATATACGTCATTGTGGCCTCAAAAGCTGTATGAAGTTCATGACCTAGAAAATGTAGCCTACAACAGATTTTTTTAAACACTTTGTGAATGTAGAATGTACAATATTCCTTCCTTTTTTAGTGTAAAATGTATTACATGCAGCTTTATGGCCTGAAAAACTGCATGTGGTTTGTAATTTTTTCTAAATTAAGTCTAACTCCCTCAATGCTGTCTATGCTGTCTGCACAATATTTCTAAATTTTTTTCTGTGACACATACACACTTAATGTTGGATTTTTAATATAAAAAGCTGCACACTCTGTATTATTTTTTTTAAAAACAGCTGTCAGTTTTACCAGAGGAGACACTGTGGGATTTTTGTAGACAAAGACTACATTAGGCATACAAGGTGAATTTAAGTGCTGGCTGGGATGACCCAATGAATCTACAGTACATTGCTTAGACAGCTTAACAGATTCTGCTTCTTTCTGCATAGCCTGCAAAGGGGAATCTATGGCTAGTGAAAACAATTCTGAAGGCTCCTCCTGTGCATCTTATGTCTGGTGTTCTTGACTGGAAATGTTACAGGGTTAGAGAGTCAGTGTCAATCCTTAATACTGGATACTAGATTTGAGTCTCCACATGCACACAGATAATTTGCCTCAAGAACTCCTGTAACGGACTGCTATGAATATATATGTACTGCGAATAAAGAAGGATCTGCCGTTAAATCAAACTCAGTTGTTTGCAATGATGAGTTTATGTCATACCAGGTAAAGCATAGTTTGTGTTGTTTAATTATTTTGAAAGTATACTTTAAAGGATAAGTTCACTTTTTAGAAAAAATAAATAAATGCCTAAGGGATGAATGAGCAAGCAGATATAGTGATAGGAAGAATAAATGAACTACTGCAGCGCTTCACAGCCCCATGGTCGTTCATTGAGGACTACAAACTGACAGTCCCTTAGGCTGTCAGAACTTGTAGTCTCTCCTTCACAGCTAGCGAGGGGGGAGAAGATCCCCCGCTAGCTGTCAAAGTGGGGAGTAAGGGGGAGTGGGGGCCGGTCTGATCGTAACATATACATGTTATGCCTTGAATATGAGTGTAACATGTAACATATTACGAAAGGTGAACTTATCCTTTAATTACAAAGTACTACTTAGAATTTTGGGCAGTCTGCTGGCTCAAAGACTCCCCAACCTATACATACCAAATAATTTTATCTTATTTTATATATGATATAAAATATAAAGTAAATATGCTAATAATATAACTCTTTAGAATGTGTTATGACCTGTCACATTGGTGTTTTAAATAGATTAATAAGAATCCCATTCTACCAATTCAAAATCTTTAAATAACATCTCAGAAGTGAACCCATGAAACAATTAAAATATATTTACAATATTTCATTGTGACTAAATTATGCTCATAAAATAGCATAATTACCATTTTACACTAAAGTTATGCAATATTTTCTTAATATTCACTTCAAGAACTCTAACATGACTGTACAGGACGTACAGTTTTATTTAAATGAAAATAAGAAAGTCAATATGTCTTCACTTTCACTCTCAGCACACATGCTGACAAGGCACCTGAACCATCTACTGTGTGTGATATTGCTTAACATAGTATGTGGGTCTGCCATTTGCTAGAGCCTCACAAAATTAAATGGTGCCACTGTTGTCTTCAAGACACATGCTGTGTGTTTGATGATGTACATAGTGTTAGTGCAACTGTTTTTGAAACTATTCATACTAGGGAACATTAAAATTACATTTTCCATTGTTGCTGTACCAAGAGAAAATAGTGCTGCCACAGCAACAGATCAGAATGAATGTTCTTCAAGAATCTTTCTTTTCAATGCAGTTGCAAAGAGAATTAAAATTACATTAACTAACTTTTTTTCATTAAATTCAAACATTAATGCAAAATATAGTCTAATACAGATATCTTCAGATATCTTCAGTGCTGCACAAAGTAAAATATGCCCGTACCTCAAAATGCTCTACAGTAAACATTTATTTTGACTGTGCAAACTTTAGGTATTGAAAAGTTAATTCATATTTAATTATTTCTTTCTTTATGTATCCATATTTTACCTTGTATCATCAACTTATCAAGTATCAAAGTACCTGCCTTCCAATCAAACAGAATTAAGTTATGCACATGTCCAATAGTCTTTGAAGGTAGTACAGAAAAGTAAGTTCAGTAGCTGCATTGCACCAACATATCCAATTTCTGTAAAAAAAATATATCTGACTAATAAATTCTTAACTTGGATATGAATTAAAAAGTATATAGTTGCTATCTTATAGGAAACATCTTGAAATGTAAATGCCCAAGCAGTACTCTGAAAAATATACCTTTTATTTTTAATAATTCCTGAAAAATAGCAGTGCATTTCCTGTACCTAGACTCCCCTGTGACTTAAGCCTCTTGGGTCTATATATGCAATCATCTAAGGCACTGCTGACTCTGACTGCTAGTCTCATGCGATTTGGGGAAACATTTGTTAAAGTCACCACTGTAATTGTTGTCCTTGTGGAAGAGAAACCTGTACATGAGGACCTTCAGCAAAAGGCTCTCCCTGCTTCTGTTTCACCCATTCAGTAGATCTTTGCTCCCTTAATCACTTCTGCTACAGTTTGAATATTCCTCCACCAGTCATCAGATCACCAGTCATTGGTGAAAGCAGCTCTGACAAAGAAATGCCCTGCTCCCTTACCAAGATGGATACCTCCACACAGTGTGGAATAGGCAATGTAAGTCCTGAGGCAGTCAGTCCTGAAGTAAAGATCAGCTGCAGGGAGTCTATATACATTACTGCCAACTAGTCTTTTGAACTTGGCTTGCTTATTTGGGAACAGCAATAACAGTTAATCTCTTCTTTTCCAACAAAATGTTTTATTGATTTTTCTATAACAAAAACAGTGTCTGATAGTATACCTTTATACACACCATTACCTTCATTAAGCTGCCGAGTGATTATCGACTTGGTAATTTGTCATATATTTGTAAGTTAATTCCCATGTCATGTAAAGGTGTTTGGGGTGTTATCCAGTAGGATGTGCTACATACATTTGCTTCACATAGGTATGCACAGATTTGGGTTTTCTCCCTGTCTCTAGACTACTATATTAGGGTTGGATAAGAAGGAAACTCAGCTTATGAGAGGAGGGGGATCCAGAGGTAGGTATTAGTACACAATACTGGTTAATTAGGTATTTTATGGGGACAAAGGAAAGGAATGAAAGAAAGGAATAGAAAGATGAAGAAATAAAAAGAAAAAAAGGAGAGGAGACAAGAGGAGTAGTGGGGAAGGAGGGGTTAAAAAATAGAGGGTGGTGAGGGTTAGAGGAGAATTTGAGAGCGGACAGGAAGGGATATCGGAAACATGCATAGGTTAGGGCAGATAAAGAGGTATTACATCCTGGCTCTCTTTTCAAGCTCCCACCTCCTGGGCAGGAGTGTTTTTCCCTTTAGGGTCTTAGAGATCTTTCTCTTTCATCGGTATTGGAGTGTATGTTTTTAAATACCAGAGAATACTTGGCCATACATCAGCCTGACCTTGGTTAGGTAGGGGTAGAAACAATCTCCTCTATTTCTGAGTATAGGCTACCATGTGTATCATATATGTGATGCACTGTCATACAGCATGTTTGGGCTGCAAGGTTTTTGCCAGATGCTTGCCACTCTTATTTCTATGTTCATTCAGCAAGTTTTAGGTGAGGATAAATCAATCTTTTGTTTGTTTTCCCAGTTCATCTAAAAGACAAGAGTGGGCCCAAATTAGTTCTTCCAGGCTGTTGATGACACATGTATGTTTATGGTAAAAACAAAGGAAAAAAGGGGGCGTACCAGACTTGTGCATTACCTAGGGTGATAGCTTAACTAATCCAAAGCAAAATGTACTCACAAACATTGTAGAAACAAAAATGTGTCAGATACAAAGTGACCAGTACACTCGTTAGGGCCTTCTTAAGGCTTTTCCTCAGAGCCAGTCTGATAACTCAGACAGACAATCTGTCTTATACAACTGAAACAGATATCACATGGCATAGTCTAAACTCTTCCCACAGGGATGTGAGGATAAAGCCTCAAGCAAAACCTGACTAAATGTAGCATCTATTGTGATTGCATTGTCCATATGCACAGTAGACCACATATGAAAACAAAATGGAATGATAAAACTCAATTGTTACAACATAATCAAACATATTACAACCTATATATTAATTAGTACACGAGATATGAAAAAAATAATAAATGATAAATACTAATACAATAGCATCCTGCCTTATATGTGACTCCCCAATTTTTAGATTCCTCAGAGAATAGCAAACATGTAGCTGTATGGCCCTCATCCATATCAAGCGAATCCCCAATAATCCTCTATAGAGGGGACCAGGTAGAAGCCAATATAAGCCCATCTAAATGAATGGGGAAAAGAAAAGTAAAACACCAATTCTATATATCTACAGTTGTGTCCAAAATTATTCAACCCCCACTGAAATTGAGTGTTTTGGCCAGTTTGACATTGCTTTTGATCATTCAGTCATCTTGCTTACATTTACATTAAAGAGGCACTTGTAGGTCAGACAAATATAACATAACAGTTATAATGAAATAACCACAAATGTCTTTTCTGTGCTCACAGCATTATCAGTTTTATTCAACCCCCAAGTGACATTCAATCTTAGTACTTAGTACAGCATCCTTTTACAGTTATAACAGCTTTTAAACGTGAAGCATAGCTTGACACAAGTGTCTTGCAGCGATCTACGGGTATCTTCGCCCATTCTTCATGGGCAAAGGCCTCCAGTTCAGTCACATTCTTAGGCTTGCGCACTGCAACTGCTTTCTTTAAGTCCCACCAGAGGTTCTCAATCGGATTTAAGTCTGGTGACTGCGATGGCCACTCCAAAATGTTCCAGCCTTTCCTCTGCAACCATGCTCTAGTGGACTTGGAGGTATGCTTGGGATCATTGTCCTGTTGAAAGGTCCAACGTCTCCCAAGCCTCAGGTGTGTGACGGACTGCATCACGTTTCCATCCAATATCTCCTGGTACTGAAGAGAATTCATGGTACCTTGCACACGCTGAAGCTTCCCTGTACCTGCAGAAGCAAAACAGCCCCAAAGCATGATTGACCCTCCACCATGCTTCACAGTAGGCAAGGTGTTCTTTTCATCATAGGCCTTGTTCTTCCTCCTCCAAACATAGCGTTGATCCATGGGCCCAAACAGTTCTAATTTTGTTTCATCAGTCCACAGAACACTATCCCACAACTTTTGTGGTTTGTCCACATGGCTTTTGGCATACTGCAGTCGACTCTTCTTATTCTTTGGAGACAGCAAGGGGGTACGCCTGGGAGTTCTGGCACGGAGGCCTTCATTACGCAGTGTGCGTCTTATTGTCTGGGCTGAAACTTCTGTACCCACATCTGACAAATCTTTTCTCAGTTCCTCAGCAGTCACACGGGGACTTCTCTCCACTCTACGCTTCAGGTAGCGCACAGCAGTCGAAGTCAGCATCTTCTTTCTGCCACGACCAGGTAGCGTTTCAACAGTGCCCTTTGCCTTGAATTTGCGAATGATGCTTCCTAAGGTGTCTCTTGGTATGTTTAACATCTTTGCAATCTTCTTATAGCCATTGCCCTTCCTGTGAAGAGAAATCACCTCTTCTCTTGTCTTCCTGGACCATTCTCTTGCCTTCACCATGTTTGTAACCACACCAGTAAATGTCTAGAAGGAGCTGAGTATCACAGTCATTTTAAAGCTGCCTAATTGGTGCTTATTATGCTTGATTGCTGCTCGGTGACATCCACAGGTGTTTTCAATACCTGATGGAAAGCACCTGTATGAACCTCTGTTCTTCAGAGTGGTAGTCTTTAAGGGGTTGAATAATTGTGGCAATGAAGAAACCACATAAGAACCATTTACTACTGTATTACATAAACAATTGATGTCATTTTAGTTGCATTTGGGTAGTTACAACGTCCTTGTAGGATTTGATTCTGAATACAATTCCAAATGTACACTATAGTCCCTAAACCCCTTTACAGCATTGGGGGTTGAATAATTTTGGACACAACTGTATAGCCTATAGCTCATCAAAAGTATTGCCAACCCTCAACAGAAAAAAAAACCCTCTCTCACCAGCGGCACTGAAGGCTTACCCAAGTTATGGTTCGAATTATCTCTGGTCATAGGTACAAGATATAGTAAGGATGCACCACAGCCACCTGGCTGAATCCTTGGTCAAGATGGAGATCTTGTAGCAGAATGCACCATAGCCATATCCTCCTCCTAAATGGCCCAAGTGGACAGGATGCCACCGTTCCAACGCCCGGCGTCACCTGACACCGAGCCTGCATGTGACGTCATGTCTTGAAACATCGTACCTTTGGCAGTTGATCAATTAATATAAATGTTGTATGTCTGGATATCAAAATGGAGACCCATCAAAATTTTGTTGTATCATTTGTAGAGTAATAAACCAATAGAAACCTCCGATTTGAAAGCTTAGGGAATGATTCTGTTCAGAAATGTATCTCCTGTAGGAAAATTATGTGAATCCTGAGAAATGAAATTATATCTCTAGGGGGTTGTCGCCCTTTGAATTTACTCTGTTCTCTGTTTGGGGCTGTGAATCACACACACACACACAGCCACATGGAAAATCCAGAGGTGTGGGGTTCCAGAGAGTAGGCCAGGCAAGGGATGTCATTATCATGCAGAAAAAGGAAAAAGGGGGGGAAGGGCTTAGGAGGATGCCATAGAGATGTGTTTGGTGAGTGGGAAGGTAGAGGGAGGTAGGCTAATTGGTAATCAGAAGGGTGTCTATGGATAAGACAAATAGGGATGAGTAGCCCACCTGCAGGTGGGAAAGGACTCCAGAAGGAGTCAGCAGGATCTCAACAAGTCTACTGTGTGGGAGTGTGGTCTGGACAAATTAGCCTTTGTGAGAACATTAGAGATCTAAATAGATTATGGTATCTCTGTTAGAGGTTTTGGTAGTCCTAAGAAAAGTGAAGAGCAATTTCTCTTCAGCATAGTTCAACGGGTTGATAGAAACAATGAGCAATAAAACATAAAAATGAATCAAGGGAAAGCACACAGTAAGGAGGCAATGCTTGAAAAAGTATACCAGGGTTCAAAATATAATAAATATGTAACAGCATGAACATAAGGTCCCATGAAGTAAGGATCATGGCCACTGTCATTGTGAGTAATTGTAGCAATAGCATAATAAACTACCTCTGCTATCCCAAGCTAATCTAAAATCATTGGTAAAAGTAGAGTAGAAGTAGAGTAGAAGGGCCTGGCATCCAGGTTTCTCTCATGCCCCTATCTGGTCTGTTCTTACCTGCTCTCCAAATGCTTAAAAGTTAAATTTCGATATTGGTCTGTTCTTGCAGCTAACTTTTACTCATCCGAGACTTTACAATAACATGTATTAGACCTAAGGATATCCCCAAGGAATATTTGAGGGCAGAGCCTCCTTGTACCACTGCAGAGGGTGTGCCAGCCTTGGTACGTTGGTCATAGGTGAACAATGTATTTGTACTAGCAGACAGCAGCATCTTGTTATCAAGGTTGGTTTACCCACCCTAAGTGGAAAGATTACTGTAATACCATATGAGGGATGCACTGTGGAAGGTTTTCCTCTCCAGTGGAACTATTTATAAAATAAATGCAGTGAGATTGATTAGTCAAGTATTAAATTGCTGCAAAATCATTGATGTCTAAAAAAGTAAAATAATCCTCACATTTTTGTGGCGATGTTTCTCATCCACTTACGCTATTAAGTGTTCCACATATCCATATTCATATATACGTAAGATCATACAAAGCAGTGCTGCTGAAAATACAATAGTGTCCACAATATTATCAAACTAAATCTTATAAATATCTCCTAATTAAACAATACTATAACATGAACAGCAAACAACAAAAATAATTTGTCGCTGGGCATTCTTTCTTACTATACACAATAACATGATGGGGACAGTTCACTAAAGATTACCGCATGCATTTTGTCAGTCAGGTGACCACATATCGTATGCAATACTGAAAATGTCAATTCACTATTGCTAGTATGGGGTATTTACTGCACATAGCAAAAAACACTTGGTAAATACTGCACAAAAAGACCTAAAAGTCCATTCACAGAATGAAAAAATAATTACATGCATTTGGTAATTAAGTAGTGGTCAAGGCATGGGATATGTCCTGGTTGTTAAGGAGTGGGTGTCAACTGGCATCCTTAACAACCACTAACTGTCATGGTTATTAAGGAGAGGGCAGCTGCCACGTCCTGAACAACCGATGAGTCATTAGCTGTCAGTGGGGTCCCCCTGCCTCTTCTAATTGAGAAATAAAATTAACTTTGTGTTTCCATCCTAGGAGACATGACAATGAATTGTACTCCCAGTGGACGGGAAAAAGCATAGTAACGTAATTTACTAAGTGAAAAAGGAGTGATTTTTTTTGTGGTAATGGATCAACTCTAAAAATGCCTGTAATAAAGTGGTGTAATTGTGAGCAGTATGACTGAATGAAAGAGCAGGTCCACCAGATGTGGACAGTGATGCCAACCACTGAGCCACATCACCAACATTGATCTGTAACTTCTGGAAGGATCTGATGGAGTCTTTCAGGGGTTCTATATCACCCTGAGAGAACTTTGCAAACTGTTTCTTGCATCATGGAGATAACTGAGAATTTATGTGTCATCTTCCTACATTGCTCATTCTTAAATGTGTATTTTAGGTATTTTTCTTATTGTGTTCAACATGAGTGTCATATTGTGGAGGCAATATACATGCTGTATAATTTTAATAGTGTAAAATATTGGTTGTGTGTGGGTGTAAAGGTCTTCCAGAGGACTGAGAGCATGCAAAAAGACTGAGTTGTTTCTGTGTTTCAACACAAAGTGGGCCCTTAGTTTCAACTTGACACTGGACCCTTAGCTTCAACTTGGGACCTATTGAGGAAAGTGCCTTTTTTTGAGGAAGTCTATTACAGAAGGTGGGAGGGTAGATTTCCACTTGGCAGAAATTGGTAAAGTGTTTCGAAGGGAAAATCTGGATAAGATCACTTTAGTAAATGAGGAGAATTCTGAAGTTGGTCATAAATGCTTGCTGGATGCCCAGCAGAAGAATGTCAGGCAAATGTTGGCCATGATAGCTTCCAAATGGACCCATTCTATTTGATGGTCATTTCAAAAGCACTGCAACAATCAAAAGATAAGGCAGGCTGAATCATAGTGATTCAGGTCTAAACCTCCATGGCACTTTGGGACTGTGATGGAAGTACATTTCAGCCTGTGAGGTGAATTATACCAGACAAGAGAAAAGCCTTTATATTTCATATAGGAAAGTGGCAGTTTATTTGGGATAGTTGGCATGGGATAAAGGTAACAAGGTCAACAATTCATTTTAATTATAGCTATTCTCCCAAACCATGAAGAAGGGGAGACATCCTTGTAGATTTTTCCCATTTTTGTAGTAGCAGGACAAAGTTCAACCTGAAGAAGTCTTTCAGATCAGTGAAATGCATCCACAGATATGGTCTGGAGCAAGGTTCTCATCAAAACAGGAATGTGCTGCTGCGCTGCTGGATCAAGGAAGAGGTAAAAGTGATACTGAGTACTTTTGGATTAGAAAAATGTATGTCAAAGTTAAATATGTACTTGAACTTCTCAATTTGGTCTATTAGGTTGGGAATAGAGGTAAGAAGTTGGTCTAGAAAAAAATATCAGCGTATACTGCTATTTATTCCTGCCAATTTTTATACCTTTAATGGCATTATTTACTTTTGCCATAAAGAACCGGGGAAAGTGTCATGGTGGAGAAAAACATTTTATATTGAGTTGCAAAAACACCAGGGCTTCATCTGAGCTGGATCTTGTGAGACTTCTTCTTTAGAGAGTGAGGGCTCCATTACCTGAGTAGCTTTCAGGCCCAAGTGAAGGAGGACCACTCATGTGTAAAAAAGATTGTATGATAGCTAGTTTTAGTTTATCTCCCTGGAGGGTTGCTGGCTTGCATAATGGGGATGTGTTCTAAATGTTTAATTAGTAGTTGCAAAATTGTTTAGCTATATCAGCTATATCTGCTATCAACTGGTCCCACACAGCTATGGTAGTATTGACCATGCAGCTTGGTGGGAACTGTACCAGTCTGTAAGCAGACAACAGCAAAAGGGCTGCATTTCCTTTCTATCTCTACCACAATACAAGATTCTCTATCAGCAGCCTCAAAGGATAGGGATGACAATATTTCAAAGGCTGTCAGAGGTTTACCTTATGGCACTTCCAGCAAGAAAAAGGTTCAGCATGGAACCATGGGAGCAGGGGCAAGCATAGGTTGCAACCATGCTCTTATTCTGTTAATCCAGCCCTGCCCTCCCCAGATTTGTCATTGAACAGGCAGATTTCTGTGCCCGAACAGCTAGAAGATAAGAAAAAGTATGTAATCAAACACCCACTTCAAGCAAAGCAATGCCAGAAAAATTGCTGCTTCTACTGCAGCTGGTATAGTCTACCCCCTATATGATATTTGTAGCCTGTGCTCTACCACAGTAGCAGGTTCCCATCCACCATTTTATTACCTGTAACGCAATCCCTCCCCTCCACTCCCATGTGGACGTTTATTTTTCAAAGTTCACTTGAACGCAGGCACATAGTTCATGGGCAAGGACATTATATCTCATTCATGGTCCACTGAGTCTTTTTTCTTGTAGCCAGGAAGCATACAGGCTGGGGCATATCACTGTAACTGGTTGTGTTGCTATGTGTCCTGACACCTGGGGATGGTAACAGGCCAGTAATATCCACCCCCTCTTCCTCAATGCCTTCTTCTAGTGAGTCGTCCTCAAAACATTCAGTTTCCCCCAAGCAACTTCATACACATGTCTTACCTGACACATGTCCTCAGCGTGGTGGTGCAGCACTTCCTGGCTTACAGGAGGCAAGAAAAAACGGTTTGTAGCCATTTCAGGTGGTCATAAACAGCTACTGTTTGGGCAGGTGAAGTTCAGTGTGAACTCAATTTGTCTGTAAACTGCCTGATATTGGGTTTTCCTCCTCCGTGCAACTCTACCTTGGCTATGCTGCAGTAGTAGTACAGGTATTACTCGGCCTATAAATGAGTACCTGTGCTAATATGGTATGAGTACAGGCTCAAGGAAGATTTTTTTCTACATCAGTTGCTCCTTTTTTCAAACACATGCACATTACTGGGGGGGGTTCTACATCAGTGGCTCCCTATTTAAAACACATGCACCTTACGGGAGGGGAGGTAATAGACCATACAATGAAGGTCCAGGGTCCATTTTGTCCAAACTCTGTCCATGAAGAGATTCCTGAAGTTGCATGTAGTGCGAAATGCAGAGAGCCTAAGCCACTGACATAATTTCTGGTTGACTCCGACGTCACTTCCTGTTGTCCCCTGACTTCACTTCTAGATTTGCGGATGCACACTGGCTTTGGTATAGTGATCATGGTGCATGGGCAGCTGGTCTGTCACCATTGGAGCTGTTTGTGTTGGAGCCTGCATGCTGGCAACTGGATAAATGAGTGCATGTATTTTTATTCATGCTATCCTTTTAAATGAAATAAAATTACTACAATATGACAGCTCTTTTTCTCATGGCTATTATTAATGATGCTGAGGAGTTGACACATACAGAGAAGGTATTTAAGAATATCGGATCCATCTCTACAGGATGTTGGGCTTTAGCCAGAATGCCTTTAGGTTGCTTGGTAGTCTTAAGTTATAAATAAATTGTTGTGCAGCAATTTATTTATATTTGTATACAATGTATACAATTGACCTGATTGTCTTGCCAGAAGCTATTTTTCCACTTTTGCACTATTTGCGCAGATTTTTTTTTTCTTTTTGCTTATTGGTAGTCTTAAGTGTGCAGTTCACTTACACATTGTGGATCACTACAGTATATTAGAGAGAAGAATCTACTGAGTTGGTTTTTAACACGGTCATTGGGACTTTTTTGACTAATGGAAATTTGAATTAATTTTTTATCATTATGGTATATTCACATATGTATTGTGATATTATAGAGATATATGTGGCCTTTGAGTAGTTTATTTATTATAGGATTAGCACACACTTTTATTTATTTTTTTTGTATTTTAGGGTTTGTTATACTTAAAGGGGTAGCTGTCTTTTTATATTGGCACTTATATTGGCGACCTCTTATAACTGTATTTCATTAAACTTTCTAAGTTCCCCCATTATTTAAAATCACACCAGAAATATATTTGGATTTTCTACAGAATTTATATAGAGTGACTGTATGTATTACAAATCTACAGAAATCTGGAAAAAGTGGTAGACAGTAAGGATGAGTACACAATTTCACCCTACATATCATCACTTTGAAATCTGCGAGTTAACTTTGGTGAAATTTCAGCAAACTTTAACTTGCAGTACTGTAAAATCTAAAAACACAGATAAACTTTTTGTAACAATTGAGCAATTAGTTAACTGAAACTGAGCCAGCTCACACAATACAAAGGTATAAATTTTATGATTTTTTTTTTTATTCACATCTTGGTCTACCATCTTGAACCACCCCATCCTGCATTATCTAACCATGCAGAACCATACTCACCTCTAAAGAAAGGTGACACAGCTCTAGAAGCAAGGGAGAATGTTACCAGCACACCGAGAATCACCAATATGGGTCCAAAAGTTTTAATAAATGATCACATAGTTACAGAAAGGCAATGTTTTGGAGTCTCACAGGACCCCTTCATCAGGCATATGACAAACATACACACAGACATTTTTAACGCAGGAACTTGTGTGTTTGGATTGTACACTTACAGCTCTACACCGTGTTCCAAATTATTATGCAAATTATATTTTTCTCATTTACCGAAATAATTGATGTAAATAACAGTCAGCATAATTCTCATGTTATCAACTATTAAGAGTACAATTCAAATTTTATTGAACAAACCTCCTAATGATAACAGGATTTTTTTTAAACATAAAACACTTACAATGCACTGTTCCAAATTATTACGCACAGTAAGTTTCAAAACACTTTATAGGTTGTAAAGAACTGAAAATTGTCATTTGTTGTGTTTGCACATTTACTGCAATCAAAAGCTATTTCAATCAAACGTTTAACAACATTTTACCTTTTTAAACATTTTAACAGGTCACGTTACATTTTAACATAGCACCCCTTATTTGATAGCAGCTTCACAAGTCTTGCATCCATTGAACTTGTGAGTTTTTGGACAGTTTCTGCTTGAATTTGTTTACAAGATGTCAGAATAGCCTCCCAGAGATGCTGTTTGGATGTAAACTGCCTCCCACCCTCATAGCTCGTTTGCTTGAGGATGCTCCAAAGGTTCTCAATAGGATTGAGGTGAGGGGAGGATGGAGGCCACACCATGACTTTCTCTCCTTTTATCCCCATAGCAGCCATTGATGCAGGGGTATTCTTTGCACAATGAGATGGTGCATTGTCATGCATGAAGATGATTTTATTACGGAAAGCATAGTTCTTCCTTCTGTACTAGGGAAGAAAGTGGTCAGTCATAAACTCCACATACTTTGCAGAGGTCCTCTTTACACCTTCAGGGACCCTAAAGGGGCTGACCAGCTCTGTTCCCATGATTCCGGCCCAAAACATGACTCCACCACCCCCTTGCTGATGTTGCAGCATTGTTGGAACAGGGTGGCCATCCACCAACCATCCACTACTCCATCCATCTGGACCATCCAGGGTTGCACGGCACTCATCAGTGAACAGAACTGTTTGAAAATTAGTCTTCATGTATTTTTCTGCCCAATGCAGCCATTTCTGCTTGTGAGCATTGGTTAGTGGTGGCCGAATAGAAGGTTTATGCACAGTTGCAAGACTCTGGAGGACTCTACACCTTGATGTCCGTGGGACTCCAGAAGCACCAGCAGCTTCAAATATCTGTTTGCTGCTATGTAATGGTATTTTAGCAGCTGCTCTCTTGATCCAATGCATGGATCTGGCAGAAATCTTCCTCAATGTGCCTTTATCTGCACAAACCCGTCCCTGCTCTGAATCAGACACAAATTTCTTAATAGTGCGATGATCACGCTTAAGTTTTCGTGAAATATCTAATGTTTTCATACCTCGTCCAAGGCATTGAACTATTTCACTCTTTTCGGTAGCAGAGAGATCCTTTTTCTTCCCCATATTGCTTGAAAGTGGTGCTCTGCTTAATAATGTGGAACACCCTCCTTTAGTAATTTTTCCTTAAATTGGGCTCACCTGCCAATCTAATTATCACAGGTGTCGGAGATTGTTTTCAGTGATCAAAAGAGCCCCGACACACAATGCCATCCATGAGTTAAACTGAAAAACAAAATATTTAATCTTTGTGACACTTAAATAGAATTTGCATAATAATTTGGAACAGGGTGTAGAAGCCTCAGACATGTTGATGGCTGATAATAGGCACAAGTTCTTAGTAGAAGAACATTTGCCTCAGGCCGATGCTAACCACCTAAAGGACTTTTACACCTGTTTATAAAAGTAAAAAAATGAAAAATCTTAAAATTGATGTCAACCCTTACCGAATGGCATTTTAATGCTGTATATCATAAACATTTGCCTTCTTTTAAATTCATATACTGTATTCACATTCCTGTGTTGTAGCCCCATGCTCCAGCAGCCTCTTTACAGCTGCTTTCCATGTACACTGCATGACATTTCTCAGATAAGTATTAGATTGTTAAAGTATAGTTCTAATTTTATAAATACAAGGGTAACACAAATGACAAATACTGTACTAAAATGATAAAAAAAAAATGCTTCACATCTTATGGTTGCACCAAAAAATACTTATGCAGGTGATGCATGTTTTAATGATCATCCTTGTGTTTGATATGGATTTCAAGCAACTACATGATCATAATTTGTGCATGTAAAAATGTATACATATTGATGCTGTTGTTTTATATCAAATGTGTTTTCTATTCTCTCAGGGAAACACTAACAGTTTGAGCTCAGCATGAAAACCATCAAACACTTGAGCTGAAATTTAGATTGGGTAATTTTGTCTGCTGAAGTAGAAAAGGACATGTGGGATGGCAAGGAACAGAATGCTTAATAGAAAAAACAGATGTTTTAATAACTTACTGGATGGTGGTGACTCAAATATCTGCATACTAACATTTATTTAACTCTATAAAAATGACTAGCAATGTTTTCTGAATAGCAAAAAGCTACAGTTGTTCTTTGCATTGATGTTCTCTTTAATACACTTAAATATTTTGCATGCAACTTAATAAAATAATTATATTGATTGCTATTTTATATTTAATCACAATGCATTATTTTAATGTTTGTGTTTTAAAGGAAAATATAATGAATCTTCTGCAGATTTAAATATACTCCCTGTACTGATCTCCACCAAGGACGGTCCCATGTCTGTGCTGAGAAAAAAGGTGAGATGGGTACAGAGTTAGCATCAAAACCAAGTTAAAAAAAAAAATACTGGTTGTTCAAGCACAACAAATGTGTTGCCTGATATGCCTAGTACCACAGAAGAGACCTAAATACTAGCTCTTAGGTACTTTTTGGGGGTTTTTTTGTACATTTTCTTAAGTATTTGAATAAAAAAAATGTGTGTATCTTCCAAAGATGCCAATTTAGTGAGCATAGCATATTGGCTTTTATTTCCATAGCAAGTCCTCTGCTATGTCATATATCAACTGGTTTCATGTTGTTAAGTAGAATAATCAAATTACATTGGCAAGAATGAGTCAGGACGGGTCAGTGTGGGGGTTCTGTCATCAGCTAGACTTCAGTGTTTGTAAGTAAAACGAAAAGTTAAGGGATTTAGGACCAGTTTCTTGTTTGTTATGTGTGGCCCCACGAACACTGCAGTATAGAGTCTTGGATTTGAGTGTCTCAAAAAATAAGGAGCCTTGATGGACATTTTTTCTCACCTTTTTGTGCAAATATAAAAGCACAATTTAGAAAGAACTGTAGCAGTAGAAGTATTAGGAAAAAATATTCTGCAGTGTCCTTTTTTCACCAACAATAAAATAGCCAGCGGCAGGAGCACAGGTAATGCAAGCAGGATCAGTGAAGACAACCATGAAATGCTAAAGTTCCCAAACTAAAGCCAGCCAAATATGGATCAAAATTTGACTGGATCAGTAGAGATTGGCTAAATTTCGATGCATGTATAGGCAGGCTGGCTGTACACAAGTTGATCTACCGACCGCCTTGTGTACAACCAGCCTGTCAGCAATACTGCTCATTGTCATGATTTTCAAGGCAATATCATACTATGCATTGAAACTAGTTAAGGGCAATTTCAATTAAAAAGGAGGCACTAAAACCTAGATAACTTCTGAGAATACAGCTCCTTTCTATTCCCCTCGACATCAATGCTGTACCACTTCTGTTGCCTTCACTTTTGCCAATACTGGAAAATGCACCAACAATAGTAACAATAGCTACTACAACTTTCATTAGATGTTTCAGCTATGTTGCCACACTGAGGTACGTCCACAAAATTAAAGTGGTTGTAAAGGCTCCCACTGCTGTCAATCACAGCCAGATAGCCAATGAGGAGAGAGAGAGGGGGTGGGGCCGAGCCACAGCTCTGTGTGTAAATGGTCATGCAGAGCAGCAGCTCAGGAGTGAACCTTCTTGGGTGCCCCCAAAGCAAGCTGTTTGTTCTTGGGGCACTCATCAGGGGGGAGGAGCCAGGAGCAGCTGGCTGGGTCATTCATTAACACATATATATTTTGCATTGCTATTTTTGCCATCTGTTGACATTTTTGTGTTCTGTTAAGGGTTATAAAAACCCAAGAATAAAAGAAAAAATTAAATATTACAGCTTAACAGTACTTCTATGCTGAGGGTAGAATTAGTTTTAATATTCCAGGCTGAGCACATTTTCAGGCTGGGTAAGCTGCAATATAAAATGTGTCCATTCTGTCATAAAAGTACCCTTTTTATGGAAAAATCCAGATCTCAAGCTTACTGGACTGTGCAGCACCCTGGTGGTCATTAACAATAGAGGGTATCAGAGAGGTTAGACTTGGCATGTTAACATTTGTCAGTTTGAAGTTTTACCATAGTGTGTGTGGGTTCTGAAATATCAAAAGGCACAATGGCAACACAAAAAATGTGGTGTGGTATGATTAGTTAAGGAGAATGGGTAAGTAACCTTAAAAAAAAGGTTGAAAATGGAAGCAAACATGGCTACGAATATATATTCTATAGTAGTATATATAGGGGAGAGTTGGACCAGGGTGTCACCCCCTTAGGCCACTATTTAGGATACATGCTGTTTAGGCTACTCTGGGATACTTCCCAAAGTAGCGCCTGCAGTCTGTGATAGCTACTGAGCAGTATACTAATACCTGTACCCCATTGCCACCTGCAAACACATAGTCTGTTAGAGGAAAGTGTTCTTGCACCACATTCCTTTGCAACTCTATTAGGTAACTTAATACTGTGAATTGTAAAGGAAGTTGGTGCTGGAATTTCAAATCTGCATGGGATTAAGTATTTATACAATACTTAGCATTTGACACTGATTGCTGGTCCCATTCTGATTGAAGTCTGAATAAGGGCGGGGTTAATCTATGTTTAACTCAATGGAGCTGTTTTACAAAGGCAAATAAAGTTTTCAATTACCATGGGAAGTTGTACATTGCAAAGTAATTTTCTCCATAGCTAAGTGAATTAGGTGAAGCTTTTCTGACTTCCATTATCCAATCACATGCAAGCAAAATGCTGGATTTTTTTTTCTGTGTTTGCGATTATGTATTTTTACACAGGAAATAGCTCTGGGGAGAGAAACAGCTCCCAGATATGCTGTCACTACAGTGACTTGAAAATTACCCACTCAAGTCCAGTTTAGATCAGAAACTTCTCCAACAATCAGGATCACGTTTAAGCACTCAAAAGGGGAGGTGATAAGGAAAGCAAAGGACCCACACCAAATGAAAATGACTACAGGGTCTCAGATTAGCTATATGGATTGCAGACTCCTCAGAAAAAAACATAAAGAATAAAAAGTCTAAAAAGCCTTACTGGAAATTCAGGAAACTAGAATAAGTCTTGGTTGTTACAGCTGTAATATATGTTTCTACACTACTCATATTAGTGCCTAGTACCTGAAATGTAAGGTAAAACCAGAGAAAAGAGAACATATGTCACCAGATCAGGTAATTAACCCAGCAGATTAAAATAAAGGACAAACAGCCACAACAGGACAAATAGTCAGAATCAGAAAAGGTATTCTGGCTATTAGCTTCTCACATTTAGAGAAGTCAGTATAGTCTTAATCAGTAGTTATTTAGTGTACTTTTTTACTTCTATAGCAATGTGAGTAATAAGCTGAATATCACAAATTTTATTAGGTATTAAGATTATTTTTATATCAGATGTTATTTTATTTTCCACTTTACAAAGTCAAACAAGCAATAAACAGATGAGTATTACAAATACTAAACAAAAAGAAGTAACATCTATTTTTGAAGGTACACGAGTATAAAGAGATAAGAAAACCCATCAAAAGTGAGATAACTGACATCCACAAATCTATCAGTAGAGTAGGAGTTCTCAGGAGGCAGCAAAAGTTTATGTATTATTAATAATACTTACTCCCCAAATCAAAACCCTCTTAGAATGTCCCAATGTAGGGATTACAGACTTAGAAATGTACGCATTAAAAGTAGCTTTGATTTGTAAACCCCAGGAGCACCTAAATGCCACCTTTCCCAAGTGTCAAAATATTTTATGTAGTGCATCTCTCTCTTCATGTGATTTTTTCATATGAAAGTAGTTTATTTACTTCTGAAATCTATTCCTGTTCTGTAGGAGCAACACTAGTGACTCATTTAAGCACCATTCCATGGGCTACAAACAGTAATCTTGTTACTGCTAATCACAAAATACGAGGAAAGTAAGAGTTGCTAATATAATGAAAAAAAACACTGTTTATTTTGGTAAGCACAGAATCCCAGTATCCTACCAGTGTTGTACATTTTCAAAAGAGGTGTACAAGGTTTCCCTGAGCTGCACCACACTTGCTGTCCTCTATGCTCTATGAAATATAAACACTCAAGTTAGTCTATGGGAGGAAGTCATTGATACCTGTGACAATTACTGTAATATATCTTCCCAGAATTGCTCAGGTGTGGTACCTAGATCATTTTCCCATTTTTGTTTGCAATGTAGGGATACATTTCCTAAGGATGTATGTTGTAAATAAGTAAATAAGAAGGATATTAGCCCCCTAATACCCTTGGGGTGTAGTATTCTGTCAGGAATTGAGATATTGACAGAAATAAGGGCTGAGTATTCATACTGAGTCCTTATTGCATGGTGAAGCTGTACGTATTGATAAAACGCCCTATTGTCTAAAGAGAAGTCAGATTGTAACTGCTGAAAAGATTCAAGTTGGCCTCCTGCATACAGCTGAGATACATTGGTGATTCCAGCAATTTTCTGCAGGTGGAAATTCTGAAGTTCTGGCAAAATATAATTTTCCCATATAGGGGTAAATCTATTAGGGCCCTCTATGCTTAATGTGTTTAAATTGAAAATTTACTATTTATATTAAATATGCAGTAACATCGCAAACTACACAAACCTATATATAAATACACTATTTAAACTTTTAATTAGGTGTTAATGCAGGATATTTTTTTTTTTTCAATAAGAGATAAACAAGTTCAAGCCTTAACAAATAGATAAAATAACCTTAAACCACATGAATACTGTGTAACGTAAGCACAGCGTCTTCATAAGATAAAATTCAAGTGCTAAAAACATTTGACCTTAAAATTTACATTTTTTGTCGGAGCTATTGTCTTTAGGTAAGAATAAAAGCAATCCACCGTGTATCAAATATTGAAAAGACAACATTTTTTTCAGTCAATGTCTATTTTTTATTTTATTAAAAAAAGAACTGCTAAATAAAATCCCTGAAATGTTTAATTTGTTTGTTTATATTTAATTCTTACTAAAATTAAGCATATAAAATACTCTCCACTTCTGTGTGAATTAAATAACTGGATACTGAAAACTATGATTAGTCATTAATGTGGTTGCATTAATCTCTAAGACATATATAGCAAGTTTTTATTTCTGTGATATTTCTTCACTTTCAGTGTTGGCTATACTATCACTGTCAATAAATGTAAATTCTTTTTCTTAACTACCATTCAGATGCTTCAAAAGCTCTTTGAATTTGCATTTGACACAAGGGAAGATGCAACTTAAAACATTTTCTCAGCTTGGTCCATTAATTTCTGCACAATATGTACCTACTGCTGAGCATATGACAGTTCTGAACTTTGGTGTTTTCACATGATCTACCCCCTAGGGAAAAGCCAACACCACTTTGACTTACTCAGCTGGAACCCCACCTTGTGCAGTTTAATCAGTTACTGAAGCATTGAGGGAGAGGTGTTTTGCAATATTAGTCAAATGACCCTTTTATTTCTATGAAAGGAGTTATATTTTACTTAGAAACATTAGAGAGAATATTGCTATGACTAATTACACTTAGCTGTTGACCACTAATGAGTAATTTAAAAAAAATGTCATATACATCCATGGGCAATACAAATGTATAATAGCTTCCCTACTTCTTACATATTTTTATCCAGCTAAACATTTGGCAATGCACCATTTGTATGCCTTCATGGTCACTTACAGTAATTAACAGCTTCCTGACCACCCTATATCAGAAAAACTGCTACAGGGCGGCATGGGTATGCAAAATCATGTATATATACGTGATTTTCCATTTCACGGCAGGGGCTGTCAATCACTGGGTCCCAGCCAGTGATTACTCGGCAGTGCCCAATGATTACCAAGGATCTCCGAAGGGGAGGAGAGCTGTTTTGTTTGCTAACTTACTAACAGTTCTCCTCCCTGTCAGCTCAGGCACACTGCTTTGGATGGCTGTGCACATCACAGCCATCCAAAGGAGTGTGCTTACAGTAAAGTACACAGACACTGACCCCTAGTTATATTCAATAATTTTTATTGAAGATTTCAAACAGTACATGGTGTCAATATATGGTTCAATCAACAATTATAACATCAACACAATGAATATGCAAAATAAGTACCCCACCATTTGGCTGGGGAGATAGTTAACATTGTTTATTTTAACATGAGAAGATTATTTGGGTTAAAGAACCATAGCTATATGTATAGGCTATATAAACAAGGGGAATAACAAACAGGGATAAGGGTGTAGTTGGGAAAGAAAAGGGTAAAGGGAAAGGAGGGAAATAGGGGGGGAGTACCAACATACCAGTCTAGTGCAGAAAGTTTCGAGTTTCGTACATATAAGTAATCAACATGTTATGGAACAGTTCGGGTTTCGTAGCCATCTAGCCCATTGGAATTGAAACTTATGGTATGAGAAGTTATTAAGGGTTGATCTTCTCTCCATATCGCATTGGACGTTAAGGTCTGTTATAAGCGAGGTGAGAGAGGGAGTTTTAATAGAGTTCCACATCTGGTGAGATTGATCTTAGCTGCTGCTAGTAGGTGAATGATAATAGTGTGAGAATCTCTTGGAAACTGATCAATTCCGATGTGAAGTAATGCAAGGGCAGGGTTAGGAGCAACTGAAGGTTCAGTTAGTGTTGAGATCAGTTGAAAAACACTATTCCAGTACGATCTAATGGATTTGCACGTCCAAAGTATATGGAGAGTTGATCCTATGTCTCCGCATTGTCTCCAGCAAACAGAGGAGCGTTGAGGATAGTATAGGGAAAGCTTAACCGGTGTTAAGTACCATTGGTGTAAAATTTTTATATATGATTCCCAGTGGGAGCTACACCGGGAAGCTTTATAAGTAATGGTAAAAGTTTTTTCCCATGTTTGTGACGGAATGTGTTGAGAGAAAAGTTTCTCCCAGTTGCTTAGGGAAGTTGTTTGTAGGGAAAATTGAAAGTTGGTGATATATGTGTAGAAGGTACAAATCCCTTTTCGTGGGTATTGTGTTTTATTGAAGAATTTGTGTGCGATGGTAGGGATGTTCAACATAAGTGGAACCTTTATTTTTTGTAGAGAGTGCGCAATTCTCAAGTACGTAAAGTGTTCCGTGTCAGGAAGATTAAATTTCCTTTGTAGGGTGGAGAAAGGATCTAAGGTGTCTTCTGTATATAAGTGCTGCGCTCACAACACTTCCATCTGTGCATATACACAAAGAAATGTGTATTATTGAACACTAATGACCATATTTGTAAATCTTATGGAATCATTTAAATGAACAATATGCAATGAACAATATACATGAAACCGTGAAGAAATAATCTAATAAATGAAAATAAAAAATATATGAATCTGTGTAGTAATAATATCCCACAGTAACAGTGACTTTGTGCTGAAGAATCTTCAATATTATCAAATAAAACAATATATATGATTCTGTATAATAATAATGTCCCACACGAACAGTGAATTTGTGCTGATGAATCTTCAATATATATAAAAAAAGGTGACTGCTTGTGCCTCCTCCCTTAAGTGAAGATATGCGCTCACCTCATGAATAGCCTGCAATTAGGCTATTAACGCTTGCGGTTCACCTCCTTTGGAACCTACTAGTTTTAGAAACTCCTGTGTGAAAGATATCCATAGACTGCGACATGTGATGTAAAAAAAGATCTCCTCTCATGGGGTATCACTCCAGTATCTTCCTGACTCCTTGCGATTCTCCATAAGTAAGAAAAAATCTTGACATGGTGCTTTATCGTTTAAAAGTTTTAATTGTGCTGACAGGTAGCACTCACATAAATTCGTATAGTGGCAGTACAAATATATTGCAAACCGCCGCTGGCTGCTGGAGCTGTGTTCTCGTGGTCCGATTGTCGGACTGGCTTCCTCCGAGTGACGTGCACTGTCCCACCCCTACGCGTTACGCCACTGGTCACGTGGCTTCATCAGCATCTGATGAAGCCACGTGACCAGTGGCGTAACGCGTAGGGGTGGGACAGTGCACGTCACTCGGAGGAAGCCAGTCCGACAATCGGACCACGAGAACACAGCTCCAGCAGCCAGCGGCGGTTTGCAATATATTTGTACTGCCACTATACGAATTTATGTGAGTGCTACCTGTCAGCACAATTAAAACTTTTAAACGATAAAGCACCATGTCAAGATTTTTTCTTACTTATGGAGAATCGCAAGGAGTCAGGAAGATACTGGAGTGATACCCCATGAGAGGAGATCTTTTTTTACATCACATGTCGCAGTCTATGGATATCTTTCACACAGGAGTTTCTAAAACTAGTAGGTTCCAAAGGAGGTGAACCGCAAGCGTTAATAGCCTAATTGCAGGCTATTCATGAGGTGAGCGCATATCTTCACTTAAGGGAGGAGGCACAAGCAGTCACCTTTTTTTATATATATTGAAGATTCATCAGCACAAATTCACTGTTCGTGTGGGACATTATTATTATACAGAATCATATATATTGTTTTATTTGATAATATTGAAGATTCTTCAGCACAAAGTCACTGTTACTGTGGGATATTATTACTACACAGATTCATATATTTTTTATTTTCATTTATTAGATTATTTCTTCACGGTTTCATGTATATTGTTCATTGCATATTGTTCATTTAAATGATTCCATAAGATTTACAAATATGGTCATTAGTGTTCAATAATACACATTTCTTTGTGTATATGCACAGATGGAAGTGTTGTGAGCGCAATACCTTATTTATTTTATTTTCACGGTTTTCACATTGGTAGTTATGTGTTAAAGGTGTGCGATCCAACAACAGGAATTTTTATATTGGGCTCGCAAGATTCTTTTCAAATATGTATATAAGTGCTGTATGAGGGTTATTCCTCATTGTTCCCACTGTAATAGGTTTAAAAAGGGAATAATGAGGTGAAGCGTGGCAATAGGAGTAGGTAATGATGTGGTTTCAATCGAAGTGCAATTTACGAGATCATACCATGCCTGTAGGGATGCCTGAATACAAGGGTGATTAAGTATGGTATTGGTCTGAGGCATTCGTGGTATAAATAGTATATCTCGAGATGAGATCGGGGTATGTGGAATAATTTCCATAGTAGACCATATTTTTTCCTGAGTAGGGTGCCACCAGAAATAAATTTGGTCTAGAAGAGCCTGCAGTATAATATGACTTCAGATGCGGGAGACTTGCACCTCCTCTGGATGTTGGGCGTATTAAGAGATTTGTAGTATATCTCGGTTGTTTTGAGTTCCAGAGGAATTTGGCAAGTATCGTTTGTAGTTTGGTAAAAAAGGTATTGGGGATAGGAATAGGAAGTGTGCGGAATATATATAGAATTTTGGGAAGTATATACATTTTTAAGGTTGCTATTCTTCCCAGTTTCGATAATGTGGAAGTGTGCAGATTAGTAAATTCCTGTGGAATAGATTCAAGTAAAAGTTTATAGTTTGACGCATATAGCTTATCTATCGAAGAAGTGAGTTTTATTCCCAAATAGGGGATGCTATGTTGTTTCCAAGAAAAGGTAAACTGTTTAGTTAACGTTTGTTGGATTTTGGTAGGTGTATGAAGATTTAAGATTGAAGATTTGGGTTCGCTGAGTTTATAGTATGAAACTTTCGAATATGTTTGAAGATGAGAGTGAATCGCAAGGAGTGATTTGTGTGGGTTAGTTATCATTAATATGATGTCATCTGCAAAGAGACTAATTTTGTGTTCTCTACCAAGGTGGGTGATTCCTGTGAAGGATGGGTCAGCTCTGAGGTTTGCAGCTAAAGGTTCAATGAGTAGGGTGAATATTATAGGAGATAAAGGGCAACCTTGTCTTGTGCCGTTGGAAATGAAAAAGGGTTGTGTGAGAGTGTGCTGTCAGTTAACACTCTGGCCGATGGGTTAGAGTATAGCAAGAGGATTGCAGAAAGCATCCAGTCGGTAATTCCAAATTTTTGAAGTGTTCGTTTCATGAATTGCCAATGGATACGGTCGAATGCTTTTTCTGCGTCCAGGGAAAGGAATATGGAGGGTTGTTTGGTGATGTCTAATTTGTGGAGGAGGGATAAGAGTCTTCTGGTGGCGTCAGGTGCTTGGCGACCTGGGATTGAATCCTACTTGGTCTGGGTGGATTAATATAGGCAGGAGGGGTAGTAGTCTTTGAGCTAATATTTTGGCGTAAAGTTTGATGTCTGTGTTTAGTAGCAAAATCGGTCTGTAGTTGTGGACTAGTTGGGGGTCTTTGCCTGGTTTTGGGATGGTCATAATTATGGATTTTAACTTTTCTTTCAGAAATGTACCAGCAGAAGCAACGTGGTTAAAAAGAGTAGAGAGATATGGAGCTAATGTCGGGGCAAAGGTTTTATAAAATTCGTTAGTGAAGCCATCATTACCCGGGGATTTGTTGAGAGGCAATGATTGAATGTTTTTTTTTCTATTTCCAAAAGGGATATTGGGTTAGATATTGACTCGAGTTGTACTAGTGTAAGATGGGGAAGATTTGTATTGTTTAAAAATTTTTGTATTGAAGTGAATGTTGGTTGGGTTGTATTTGGATCGTCTTTGATGTTATATAGTGTTGTGTAGTAGTCTGCAAATGCATCAGCTATATCTTGCGGGTTCGTAAGAGAGGATTGTGTTGTAGGGTGCTGGATGGAAGAGATTTTAGATTTAAGACGCTTTTGTTTAATTGTTTTGGTTAGGAGTGAGTTCGCTTTATTAGCTAGGGAGTAGAATCGTACTTTTGTTTTTTGTAGGTTAAGGTTATAATTGTGCAGTAGGAGTATTCAGGAGTTTGTTCCTATCAGAGGTGAGGGATGTGGATGTGGAGGGAGTAGGATTTTTTTTGTTGGATTCTTGCTTAAGTTTTATGGATGTTAAGAGTTGGTCAATTTGTTGTGTTCGGATCTTATTTATGCGTGAATTAAGTTGGATAAGAATACCTCTCATATATGCTTTGTAAGTGGACCACAGTGTGGATATAGATATATCAGGTGTGTCATTGCATTCAAAAAATACCTTATGGGCATCTAACAGGTACTTTTGGTTATCAGGGCTTTTCAAAATTGTTGAGTTCCATCTTGGATTTCTGCCGGCACGACCGGGGAGAAACTTGCTAATTTCCCTGGTAGTCCAGAGGTTTTATGGTGGCGTGGCATCGCTCTTGAGGGTTGTACACCCTTCATAAGTGTGGCTGTCTGTGTTGGAAGCCTCAGGGCTGGTGTGTGCCGCGATGATACTGGCGCCGGGACGGAGCGGGTCTCAAGCCGCATCCATCCGTGAGCCGGCCGTGCATGCGCCCACCGCCCCCTAGTTAAACACACCCAGCACACAGTTAACCCTTTGATCGTCCCTCATGTTAATCCCTTCCTAACCAGTGCCATTAGTACAGTGTCAGTGCTTTTTTTTTTAGCACTGATCACTGTACTGGTGTCACTGGGTATATCACCAAGTCAGTTCCCCCCCAGTGTCAGAATGTCCACTGCTGATCGCAGCCATTACTAGTAAAAATTTTAAAAGAAAAAAAATCCCAGTATATATACAGCAATTTGTAAACGCTATAACTTTCACGTAAACCAATTAATTTACCTGTATTCAGATTTTTTTTAGCAAAGACATGTAACAGAATACATTTTGGCCTAAATGTATGACAAAATTAGATATTTTTAACTGGACATGTTTAATAGCAAAAAGTCAAAATATTGTTTTTTCTCAAAATTGTCAGCCCTATTTTTTATAGTGCAAAAAATAAAAAACACACAGGTGATCAAACACCATCAAAAGAAAGCTCAATTTATGGGGAAAAAAAAGGACGTACATTTAATTTGGGTTCGGAGCTGCCAAACCGCGCAATTGTCAGTTAAAATAACGCAGCTCCGTAATGCAAAAAATGGCCTGGTTAGGAACGGGGGTAAATCCTCAAGAAGGCAAGTGGCTAATAAGCAAGTACACAATAATTTATATCTAAACTAAAACAAACATGTATTTTTGTTGTTGTTTTCAGTTTTTTTCTGTTTTAACCAGTTACCAACAATGCTATAGTCAAATGATGGCTACAGCACAGTTGTCCAGTTCTGGGAGGGCATCATATGACGTCCTTCCAGAACGCGCCCTCCCGCGTGCCCCCAGCGTCACAACCCAGGCGCTCTCCGTGATTGCTATGTCCTACGGACACAGTTAATCATGCAATGAGGTAAAAAGCCAATCACAGCAGCCTTTTACCATGTGATCAGCTGTGTCCAATGACACAACAGATCCCAGAGTAAATACAGTTGAGGGTTATCAGCAGCACTTTCCTCACGCTGTCACAGCGTGAGGAAAGTACTGTCGATAACTGGCAAAATGACACAGAGGGCAAGTGCACCGATCATCAGGGTGCTCATGATCAGTGCCCTGATGATTAGTGGCCAGCAGTGCCACTCAGCAATGCCCAGCAGTGCCTCCCATCAGTGCTGCCCAGCAGTTTCACCTATCAGTGCCCAGCAGTGCTGCCCGTCAGTGCCATCTATCAGTGCCTCCTATCAGTGCCAATCATTGCTGCATATCATTGCAGCATCATCAGTGCCTCATCATCAATGCCTATCAGTGCCGCCTCATCAATGCCACCTCATCAGTTCAGCCTATCAGTTCCCATCAGTGCTGCCTGTCTATGCCACCTCAACAGTGCCCATCAGTGCTGCCTATCAGTGCCCATCAGTGCTGCTTATCAGTGCAGCCTCATTAACGAACATCAGTGAAGGAGAAACATTACCTGTTTGCAAAATTGTATAATAGAAACAAAGAAAAACTTTTTTTTCCCAAATGTTTTGCTCTTTTGTAGTTTATAGTGCAAAACGTAAAACACCCAGTGACAATTAAATACCACCAAAAGAAAGCTCTATGTATAAAAAATTATAAAACTTTCATATGGGTACAATGTTGCATGACCGCGCAATTGTCATTCAAAGTGTGACAGGTCCGAAAGCTGAAAATTGGCCTGGGCACGGAGGGCGTAAAAGTGCCTGGTAGGAAAGTGGTTAAAGGGGGATCCTGCCAGTAACACAATTCATGTCCTGAGCTGACAATGCTCAACACATTGTACTGTATCTATGGAGGAACAGCATTGTCCTCCCAGGACAGGAAGTGGGTTAGAACTACAGAACACCTCCCTGTGACAATCACGGCGTCAGACCCCAGCCCTTATCACCAAACTCGTGACCGAAGGACTAGCCAATCTAAAACCGCGCTGTCACGTGCGTAACAATGCCTCACCCAGCTGCACCCTGCACAATCATTTTCCAGCTAATGGACCACAATTGATGTACCTGAAGCCTGAGCGCGATTGTTACTGGGTCAGGTTAATTATGCAATTAACCCTTCACACTGCCACCGCCTCCTTTTTGTACAGAGAAAGAGGAAACTCGGAAATATCAGCAATAACACTATGATGTTTTAATAATTGTCGGTATACCACTGTCACCGCAGGCAGCTATATACAGTACCGAGGTTTAAAACACACACAGAGTAGCACTTTTCAGAGGCAGGGGTTCTGAGTTTGCATTAAAGAGCTATAGAAAACAGTTCAACACTTTCAGAAAGTAAGATTTATTACTAAAAGGTCAAAAGGGTGCAATAAAAATATTTACAGAAAAAGATGTAGCCAATATATATATAAATATATAAAAAGCAATAGCACAGCAAAGAGATAACAGAAAGGAATTTAGATAGATAAAGTACTTGCCAAAAGCCTTGGGTTAAGCAGCTTTCAAGTTTTCTGAGCAAAAGGGCTTTTTTTCCCAAAGTTGGTTCCGATGTTAAAAAGGGAGAATTCTTCAACTCAACTAAACTCAGCTTTTCTTAGCTTTTTCTAGGAACTCCACAGGGTGTCTCCCTGATTCAGAGAACCAATCGCCTCATTTGGGGAGGGGATTGGGTAGGCGGGAAGCTCAGGTTTTGACCAAAGCATTCACAAATTATACTATGGCCAATAACTTTTCCACGGTACATATAACATTCTATCCATGAGTAGATTAATACCCAGAATCATCTGCTGAACGGTTAGATATGAAATATGAAATATCTGCTTGAATGGTTAAGGAGATATAATTTTCTGCTCTCCTGTGTATGTCAGATAGGAGGTGTAATATACCAGGCGACTTGTCTTACAGTGAGCCATCCAAATATGTGTTCCATGTTTGCGTAATTATTTCATATTTGGAAATATAAAATTATATGGAAAACTGGGTTTTAAAATGTAAGTCTGTTTTTATGACCACCTGGAATGTCTTTTAAAGCTCAGTGAGGGCTGGTTTATGGCTTGATGACCCCTTCTCCAGCAAGGGTCTTGCAGACAGAGGGGCACCTATCTAGTGTGGTATTTACAGCCCTGGAGCTCTCCCACTGGGGCCTGTTGCCTTTTGAACTCAGCAAACACACACAGACCACATTCCTGAGGGAGGGGGGAAATTGGAGGAGGAAGCCTGATTTGGGAGAGAGAGATGATACAAAATGGAAGATTCTTAAGAAGATGGATGACCGCGTCCATCTCGGTGTGCACGATTGCTACACCTCCCCCCTCAGGTGGTTGCATGGGAGGGGTCTACCGGTGGTTCCCAAGGCTGAACCACTGACATGCCCCTCTGACAGTTACCATTCTCGACTGTCAGGCTAGGCATGGGCAGTTTGTTCCTGACTAGTGAATGGGGCCCAAGTTTCTCTTCCCAGACCGGGCCGAACACTGCAAGGCCCCTAAAGTGCGCAACTGCACACAGTTCCACTCCACATTGTAGGTCATTCCTGACCCCTGGGGAGGTGGTTGGTGCGTCCTGAGCCTCCTGGGTTAGAGATGGTGGCCCATACCCTCTGCTTAGGTCCATGATGGTTAGATAGCGGGCACCTGCTGGATGCTTCATTACCTCATGGCTCCTGGGCATGGGGTAGGCCAAAACCACAGGGCTGGCACTCAGTTTTCCAAGGTCCTCACAAAGCCTGATCATCTGATCCTGTTTGGGAGCCGAGACTACCGGTGATGCCCAGACTCTGCTGGACCCCTGGATCCCTGACTGAGCTATTCCCTCTGTCTCTTTGGCCCATTCAGTCCCACTGTCTCTTTGGCCCATTCAGTCTGCACCTCCTGTGAGATGAGGTGGGCCGAATGCATGAGGGAAGTATGCCGTCCAATTCCTGAACAGCACGGTGAGCTCTCCCCGGGTTTCCCTGAACCCAGACACCATCTATCATAGGCCTTGCCAGCAGCTTCTGCACCTGAATAGAAAGGAAAGGTGATTGGAGCTGAGGGCCGAAGCTCCCTCTCTGAGAGCCGGCTATTAACTCCAATGAGTCCCCTCTCACTTCCAACCCAGGTGTGCGGTCACTGCCTATGACACATGTTTTTCTGCCTAGTGTTTGGGGAGGGAATCTAAGCCAGAAATATTCGGAGGGGGTGTCGTCCCTGGCTTCAGATGTTCCCCATACACAGTGACAAGCCAGATAAAGTGACATTCTTTCAGTTCCCAAGCCCCCTTCCAGTAGACCATTAATTTCACCATTCAAGCCATTGTTTACCTTTCTCAGCAGGGAAGCTCATAGCTAGCTTGCTGAAGTCCACGTTGATCACTTTTCAGTGCTGCCTTGGCCGTGGAACTACAAGTACCAGTCAGCTGTTGTGTACCTTTCTCAGCAGGGAAGCTCACAGCTAGCTTGCTGCTGAATGCTACGTTAGTCACCCCTGAGTGCTGCCTCGGCCGTCATTTCCTGCTTGTGTGATTGGCTTGTGTGATTGGCTCAGTGATTTCCCCGGAATCTGCACCAAGCATTTGAAAGTATCCATCTGCCTGCCTACCCATTGACCCAGAAGGGTTTTCCCTGTGAAGACATGGTATAGAGGGTCCTTTGCATCCCAGGTATCAGACCAACAGGAGTACTCATTCAGGAAGGATTCAGGAGGGATCCGCAAGGCTCTGTGGCCCCTAGGGGTCGCTGAGTGGAGGTGAGAGGCCATTGCAGCTATTCTTGGGAGCACCAACCGGTGTGTTGTGCATTCACAGTGTGCGTTTTGCATGACCGAGAAGATTGGAGCACCGCTGTTGTGTTCACATTTGTTGGACTGTGTTACACCATTATTGTTTATATGGTCAATGTCATTTTGAGCACTTAGTTTATCTTTATCCCTCCACAGGGATTCACTTACTTATAGTTTTGGGTCCCAGCTTTGGGTACTAAGGGTCACTTGCTTTGTATCCCTTAATGGGATTGGGTTCACTATATTTACAGGTCACTTAAAGCTCTTTCAGATCCTGTGTGTTTTTGAGCACCCATTGTCACATATATGTATTATGGTTTGTGTTATTTTAGCGCTACACCACTTTGTATAAATTATATATAATAGTGAACTTATGTTGACAAACAGGGAAATCATAGGGAAGATCCTGCCTCCAGGACACTTAGTTACAGAAAATTACAGAAAATGTTCCATCTCACATGCCAGCAGCAAAATATCACTTGCTTTCAGCAGAAACAAGTTAGAGACCCTGTCACCATTTATTTCAGCAAAAATCTTCCCTTTCATAGATTTTCAAAATTCAGAAGACTGTTGCTAGGTCTTAGATTTTATGTCAGCAGCCCCAGCCGACTCACAGCTATGACACTCCATATTATTCCTTTTCACATCTTCCCCAGCACCTATACATAGGTTAGTGAGGTGAGGAGATGGCCTGAGATGCTGGACCAGCACAGGGAGTAATTAGATACTCCCAGAAGAGGGTAGGGCTTTGACATGCAAGGAGGGATCAAATTCAAAATCACATCAAATTAAAAGTATTCATAGGAAGTAAAAATTCTGCAAGTTATTAAAAACGCATGCTTTTTATATGCTTTTATTTGAATTTTCTTTAAAGTTTGTCAAAGAGTCTCTGTAAAACTAAACCCCAGGAAAACTGCTAATCAGAAAGATTAAATACAAATAAGGATGCTGCTTACCTGCCAAATAATTCATATTTCTATCTATCTCACTGTTAGATTTATACAGCATTGCCACTCAGCTCTGTCTAGCAGGGTAGCAAGGTCAATGTTTCTCTGCTGCAGTTTTGTTAATATGTACAGCTCTTGTGGCTCCCCAAGCCCGTGATTGGACAGCAAAAGTAAAAGACGTTGAATTCATCTCTCTACCACTTTGCTCCTATCAGCATTCTCCTTGTGCGACAGCACAATTGATTGACTGCTTGGGCTTCTTCTTCCTCTCCCAAACTGAGGTCTGCTGTACAGGGGACTGCAAGAGGCTGATACTAAGTCATATTCTAACACGTATTATGTTTGTATTTAAAAATAAATTTATTGATACATTACTGAATACGAAACTGAAATAATTGAGTATTTTCTGTCATTCAGCAAATGCTAGATCAAAAAATGCTTGTGTTATTGTGAGGTCAGAAGCGCAAGGTGAGAGCACATCTGGCATTGGTGGAGGTTTTGCACAAGTGTGAAATAGAAGATATTAAGAGCACCGTAGAAAATATATTCTTGAATGAATATTTGATATTTTGAGCAAGAAAGAAGGGAACTTTTTGGTGATGGGACTTTTTTGTTGATTTTATGTTTATAGTTCATGCTTATTGGCATATATACAGTATTTAGTGACTTTCTAACAGAGATATTTAACATTTGTTTGTTTTTTAGTTGTATTAATATACAACACATATATGAGTATGTGAAGGGTGTGGGCAGCTTTCAAAAGGATCATTTGTGTGTGTTCACTGCAATAGAGTTTTGAGTCATTTTGGCATAGCAGCTCACAAGATTATACATATCTACATTGTGTTTTTTTAATAATCATACTTTATGTTTTATTAATATTCCAAAGAATCTTCATTATGAGCAGTAGGGATCTATATGTAGTAAGAAATCAATATCTGACTACTTTTTGAAAAGTTTTGAGGAGAGGGACATCTGTTGGTTAAAAGTCGTTAAAACTTACAGAATAAAAAGTGTTTTATTTTGCCATGGAAAGAACAGTTCTGTTGTCATATAATTACATTTTATTGGAAGGATAATTCATTTTTCATAATTAAAAAACCCAGATACATGAGTATTTTCAATTTACTGCTGTGCATCAACATACTAAGGACCCATTCACACCAGCGGGTGCTCGTTATGGTGCACAGGATGCACATGTTGATGTGCATTGTGTACATGTGCTGCACTGCATTGTTAAAACACATTAGCAGTGCTTATGTTTTTGGTTGTTTATTATCTTCTTTTTATTAACAATAATGAAACTCTATACATGGCAGTGCATTGCGTAGTGTTGCCATGCAACTAGCTGCATCATTTTATCACAATGTACATTGACATGACACACACATGTCAATGGGGATTAGGGATTATAACAAAGCATACTGTAGGTGTGAGACCAATCTCCAGGTTTTTAGTGAAAGTTGCTTATTTACAGAATTTTTAAATATTTGTTATTTATGAGCTCAATATAGCTTTATAGTCATCTTTATTAGGAATTGTAAGTTTTGTTATATTTGTTTCTGCCAATAATCATTTTAGTGAATGTTAGCTTCAGGCTCTGTTCACGCTTGGGCGATTAGGAATTGTGATAAAATGCACAAAGTGTGTTTGTGTGCCATTCATCCTGAACAGCACCCCAAATACAGTGCAATTTTGCAGCAATTGTCATACAACAAAACACATGAGAAACAAGGCAAACCGCGCATGTAAAATGCAAATTCCCACTACATACAGTGTGACTGAGGTTTCAAAGAGGAATTTTGGAGTACAGTACAAGAAACATTGTATTCTTACATCATGGGTTATAGACGTGAAGGGTGGGCAACAATGTGGCAAACTAACTGTGCCAACATAAGGTTTCACAGTGTGCAGTTCTATTTGGAGCAACACCACTTATATGGAACTACTGTAGCTAAACTTGCTTTTGGAAGGCAATGGCAGAAGAATGGGATTACTATTCTTTCTCAAATTTTCCACAATAATGGCTTTATTTGCCAGAGCTTAAAGCTAAGAACCTTTTGGCCTCAAGTATGTTTTATTCAATATTTATAACTCCAGCATGCAGTTAAAGCACAAGAGCCCACTTGCGAATGAAGCTTGTCTCCAACCCCTATTATGTTATACAGTACAACAGATGGAAACCTCTAAAGGATTTATTTCCTATTGTTACACTTTACTGCTGAACATTTATCTTGAGGGTTACCCTAAGAGATAAACTGAAATGCGGAAAGATGACGTGTGAAATAGTGGAGGATAAGTGGGAGTCAGCTCTCCAAGCATTCAATTGTGCTTGCTCAACCGCCTCCAGAGCCTTTCTCAACTGTATATTCTGCTTTATGGTCACTACACCCCCTCAAAGCTATACAAAATGGGGGAGCATCAAGACCAAAAATGCAGTAGGTGTCAGCAGGATCATGGGAATCTTATACATTTGTAGTGGCGGTGCCCCAAACTGAAACTCTGTTGGGCTAAAGTTGTCAACAAGTTGTGAACCGTGTGTTTACGGTTACTACATTTGCAAGAAAAAGTATGTGAACCCCTTGGGATTACGTGGAGTTTTGCATGAATTGGGCATAAAATGTGCTCTGAACATCTAAGTCACAACAATAGAAGAACACAGTCTGCTGAACATAATACTACACAAACATTAGATGTTGCCATGGTTTAATTGCACATAACATGTAAACATTCACAGTGCAGGGAGGAAAAAGTATGTGAACCTTTGGACTTAATAACTGGTTGACCCTCCTTTGGCAGCAATAACCTCAACCAAACGTTTCCTGTAGTTGCAGATCAGACCTGCACAACGATCTGGAGTAATTTTGGACCACTCCTCTTCACAAAACTGTTTCAGTGTAGCAATATTCTTGGGATAGGACAAACAGGGAATCTGTCTTCCTGATCAAAGCTGTTTCTTGGAAGTAGACTACTATGGCAGCTATCAGATGTAGAGAGATTTCCTTTGGATGTTTAGGAGCAGGTCATAAGTATGGTAGAACAATGTTCTACCATTGAGGTAGAATACTGAAACCACCTTAGGGAGAAAAGATGACCTTGGGTTTAAGACAACCTTGTCATTGTGAAGTATGAGGAAAGAGAGAAGCACATCTGAGAGATACAAGGCAAACTTGTCTATACTCACAAATGTTTTATGACATGAGCTCTGTTATTTACACATTATTTTTATGATTTTGTTCAAAGAACTGCATTCTAGAACGTAATGTATATATGACTCCTGAAGAATCAGACTATGTCCAGGAAACACATTGAGCCTTATATTTCTGAAATGAAACACATTTTGATGGAGATTGAAATTGTGCAATAAGGGTGTATTGTTTCATTTTATGTATATTGTTTTTTGTAAATGTTTTGTAAAAGATGAGTGACTTAACACTCCTTTTATGTGATAGAAATAATGCAATAAAAGAAGTATGTATTTTAAAACAGAAGTGTTGTGCCTCAAAAATCCAATTTACTTTTATACACTCTTTTCTGTCTATATCTGAGAGACACAATGACCACCAAAATGACACCCAGAACATTATATTTTTGCTGAAAGCAGAGGCCCTGTAGAATAAAAAAGATGATGGTTGTATTTTTTTATGTTGCATATTTGTGTAACTCTTTATGAAACACAAATGTTCAGCAAAAATTATAATAAAATGAATTTTAGTACAAACACACAACATAGTAACCTTTTTTTGGTAAAATATAAAAGATGCAAAAATGATGGTATCCAAACACCTCCTCTCTTAAAAGCATTTACACCTCATCAGTTTAGAGTTAACCAGGAGCTCTTGTGCTAAAATTATTGCTCTCACTCTGTACATTGCTATACAGCAGCCAGGTCACTTTCACTTTAAAGCTGGGAGCTGGCTGAATAAAAGGGGCACAGGCTGATGGCTGCTACTGCAGCCATCAGCTTGTGTTTAAGGGTTCAATCTTTGAACGTACGTAATATGTCCTAAGAGCTAAACTAGTTGAAGGCCAATAAGCTTGAGTTGAGTATTGAGTGTGCAGCTGGACTCTAAAAGCCTGTTTCCTCTGCTCTTCTTTATCATTTTCTATTGACCAATCTGCCTACCCTTTATCTAATTGTACATGACAAGTAAAATATCTTGTTATTATAAAATGTACTCCCCTTACCAGTGCAGTAAACATACATTGAAGCACAACCTTGATGATTTAAATGTATACCAAATATTTTAGGACACATCCACTGAAGATACACAGCAGAAAGAAAATGATTACATTAGGATATTGAAATTTAATGTTTTTCAATTGTAATATAAAACATCTAGAAGTATTAAATATCAGTGGATTGTAAGATGCAAATCCACAAGTTAGGATTGCAGGCCTAAATTAGGTGATTTGAAAAACGTTTAGTTAAAATAGAAGTATGGACTTTTTAGAAAAAAAAATATACTCACCTGCTCTGACCCTCTATTGTTCACTGGAGTGCTGGGCTGTGGACAGAGCAGGAAGGGCTGGCTCAAGCTTTCAGTGGATCACTGAGAGGCTGATACAGCTGCCGGTCCAGGCTTCTAGGTGGATCCCAACCATATGGTCAGGATCTTTCCAGAGCCAGGACTAGCTCTGTGATGTCAGAGAAGTGCAGGACAAACTTTACTCCTGTAACCTACAAGAGAAGTATAGCCAAAATTGCTTTAGCTATATTTCTCCTTTAATTGGTCAAGAAAGCAATTACTTTGTAACAATCATGTTTCTGGAAAAAAAACAGAACATTTTTAGAAAAATTTATTTTCTATTCACTATTTTATCAAAACCTCTGGGTATTTAGGTAGGGTATATTTTCTCATATGGAAAGGATTGCAGGGTTTTACACTCACATAAACCTCTGTACCTTCAATAAAATTGACCTTTGCTTGCAGTAAATATGATTTCTCTTTCCTGACGCAGTCCCAGAGAAGAAAATTATTGATGGCCATTCTTTGTGCCCAGGAGTGGTACAAAAAAGGAAAAGGAGACATAAATGCACATTACACTAGGCATAGTGATGTAAAGAATTTCATATTTATGAAGGATAGGAAGAAGAAGAAGAACATTTCAGTTGCTTCCATTTTTCCTGGGTTTTAAGTTACATCAAGCAACAAACCTGAAGTCAAAATACTGTAGGAATTGTCACATACAGGCTTTCAACTGAAAGCCATAAACAAAAACAGATGATAGACATAAGAGTACATGCAACTGACAGGTGATCAAAAAATCAAATTTCAAAGTAACTCTGACATAACCAATGCCTTATTTTATCTCTCATGGGCTCCTTTGTTGAGTTCTTCGTTTTGCAGTTTCTAGGAATTCTTAGCTACCACAGGTTTCCATTCTCATTTCTTAGTTTTTCTTTGCATTGTGGAGATTACAACAGAAGAAGTGGGAATAGTCATACAATAGCAGTGGGAGTGAAACAATAACATGGACAAGAACAAAAGCCAGGAACTAAGGAAGGAAACCTGAATGCTGGCCACTAGGCTATACCAATAATTGAAATATCTCAATATCTATATAATTGCTCTAAATGACTTTATTGAGAAAACTATAATACTGCAATGGCTGCTTGAGCAGTTGCAGCAAGAGTTTCTTTTTTCTGAAAAAAAAATTGCATTTTAAAATGATTTAATCAAAAGTATGTGTTCTAATTAATTCTAGCTTCTTTAGTTGTTACTTTTTCAGTTTTTTTTGTGCATAAATATGTGAAGAAGAATAGGCATATAGCTTTTACATTACATGTATTGATTGTGTGAAAGTCAACAATTAAGCATAGTGCTTCACAATGTTCTACATTGCTATACACAGAGCTGTATTGTTCTCCATTACTGTGAAATGCAGTGTGGTGGGATACAGATTGGTATGTTCCCACCCCTTTAGTCTCAATGAATAAACCTAATAGTCCATATGAGGAAAACCTTTTTGTTTGTTTTATTTCATATATACTGTATATATAAACACACACATTTTTTACACTGGAAAGGGAGTGTATATTTTATTTTAATATAATTTTGCTAGGGTTTAGTTGGGGGACAGCAGCATAAACTTCTGACTGACACGGACAAAACTTCCCTTTGCTTGCAATAGTTTAGTGTGCTAAATTACCACACTATTAAGTGCAGCAAAGCACCACATCTTTTGTCTTATTGCCACAGCTGATAATAGTTAGGCAATGACTGTATTTCTAAAGTCAGGTAGGCCTAAATGAAGATGCAGAGGTTCTGTAGGTACAGTTAGTATAGGTAAGAAAATGTTGTATCCACAAGAAGATTTGGTGGTCACTTTTAAGAGACTGGACACATGTGATTTTTATTTCTGGTACTGGAAATGTTATACAGCCAAAGAATGTGGGGAAGGTAGTTGAGTAGCTTTTTCAAACCTTCCTCAGCCACCTCCTCCTAAAGCAGCCCGTTTTCTGCCAAAGCTATGAATGCATCCCCATCTTCTCTACTGCTAATTCTGTCATAGGCTTGTAAACTGGTATGGAGGACTTGGCTGAAATATTTCAAAATAGCAGTTTCTTGCTGTAGAAATATGTGCAAGACTTCATGCTGTCATGTAAGAAAGAGTGCCAGGAGCATAGAAGAAGAGTACATATGGCAGGGATGACATTAAAAATTAGCTGTATGTTTGCAAGATTTATAAATAAACCTTTCTGTCTAGTGGGCTCTAGAAAAGAGAATGTGAGGAGGTAACAGACCCTACCTGGATGCCAGAGATTGTAAAGGAAGAAAGTTAGAGAGAGAAGGAACAGCAGCCAGGGATGATTTCATATAGAGAAGCTTGCAGAGGACAGGAGGAAGCATCTGTCTAGACATGTATAATTTGTTTCGATCCAAATGTAGATTCAGACAAATTTTTGGGTTTTTGGAGATTTTGATGTATCCAAATTTCCGAACATCCAAAGGAATGAATTTCATTAAAATTCATTTCTTTTACTTGTTTTCTAGCGAACTCCAAATTTTCAGAAATATTCGTATTTGAATTGGTCAAAAACGTATCAACCGATCAAGCTTAACATTAGAGATGAGCGAATCGAACTTGGCGAAGTGGAATTTGTTTCGAAGATTAGGAAAAATTCGATTCGCGCCGAATCCGAAAATTAGCAGACTTCGGATGCGCGAATCGAAATTTTCCAAAAATGGCGGCGACATGTGTGGCGACGGAGCGGGGATCTCTGGGAAGGCGCGCAGACAAGGCGCGCTGACCCATAATGCATTCATTCATGACATGTGATCGCATTAGCCAATCAGCAGCCAGCCAGCCAGCACTGTGTAATGGTCGAGCTATAAATTGCGGCCATCTTAGAATTCTCCATTAGCCTCCAGTCATTAAAGAGAGACAGACCTCTCTGTATTAGGGATAGAGTTAGGGCCAAAGTGACTTTAGGGCCACAGAATCGTTACTCAGGGACACAGAACTGTTACTCAGGGACACAGAATTGTTACTCAGGGACAGACACAGAATTGTTACTGAGGGACACAGAATTGTTACTGAGGGACACGGAATTGTTACTGAGGGACACGGAATTGTTACTCAGGGACACGGAATTGTTACTCAGGGACACAGAACTGTTACTCAGGGACACAGAATTGTTACTCAGGGACACAGAACTGTTACTCAGGGACACAGAATTGTTACTCAGGGACAGACACAGAATTGTTACTGAGGGACACAGAATTGTTACTCAGGGACAGACACAAAATTGTTACTCAGAGACACAGAATTGTTACTGAGGGACACAGAATTGTTACTGAGGGACACAGAATTGTTACTCAGGGACACAGAATTGTTACTCAGGGACACAGAACTGTTACTCAGGGACACAGAATTGTTACTCAGGGACACAGAACTGTTACTCAGGGACACAGAATTGTTACTCAGGGACACAGAATTGTTACTCAGGGACAGACACAGAATTGTTACTCAGGGACACAGAATTGTTACTCAGGGACACAGAATTGTTACTGAGGGACACAGAATCGTTACTCAGGGACACAGAATTGTTACTCAGGGACACAGAATTGTTACTCAGGGACACAAAATCGTTACTGAGGGACACAGAATTGTTACTGAGGGACACAGAATTGTTACTCAGGGACACAGAATTGTTACTCAGGGACACAGAATTGTTACTCAGGGACAGACACAGAATTGTTACTCAGGGACACAGAATTGTTGCTCAGGGACACAGAATTGTTACTCAGGGACAGACACAGAATTGTTACTCAGGAACACAGAATTGTTACTCAGGGACACAGAATCGTTACTGAGGGACACAGAATCGTTACTCAGGGACACAGAATTGTTACTCAGGGACACAGAATTGTTACTCAGGGACACAGAATCGTTACTGAGGGACACAGAATCGTTACTGAGGGACACAGAATTGTTACTCAGGGACACAGAATTGTTACTCAGGGACACAGAATCGTTACTCAGGGACACAGAATCGTTGAATTAAAGAGTATGTCAGACAACACGCAGAGGAGTGGCAGAGGAGGCAATGTTTCAGGAGCGAGCAGAGGTGGCAGCAGAGGAAGGGGTCGAGGCAGCACTAGTCGCAGCCAGAGGCCAGTGCTCCCGGTGTCATCCAGCGGTCGTGTCTCCACCGACAACCCTGCCGTCATCGATTGGTTGGCTCGGTCGTCTTCCTCTTCCCAGGTCACCTCCGACACCTACAGCCAACGGTCGGTGGGTACGTCAGACACAACCGTTAGTTGGCATGGCCCGGGAGCAAGCCCACTGAAATCACGTGTCCTCTACCTGCCCCTGTCCTTTGGTGTTCCCTCACCAAGCGAAGTATCGCATGCTGTGGGCTCAGCCCCACTGTGCAGTGAGGAAGAGCTAACAGAGGGCGGTCAGGAACGGGGGGAGACATCCGCCTCTTCAGCAGCCAGGCAAAGAAGTACTGGCGAGGAGAGTGGCTCGGTAGCCGGTCTAGAGACAGGTCTGTCTCCTGACCCACATGCAGCCGAGGGGGCTAGTAGTGAGGCGGACACCCTAATTGATGATGATGAGGCTGATCGCACTTGGCAGCCTCGTCGTCATCAGGCTATTGCTTCCGCATCATCAGGAGAAGAGGGTGCCAGCTTGGCAGCGAGCAAAACAGTCGTTGGGTTGCCCAGGAGGCAGCAGGGTCGCAGCAGTGTCAGTGGAGGCAAACGGCCACGGAGTAGAGCACCAGCTCCACTGCAGCCTACCACCACGGCCAGTAGTGGTGCCGGTGTGCACGGAGGAAGTAGCAGTCAGCCAGTGAGGAGTAGCGGGGGCAAAGTTTCCTACTCGGCGGTGTGGCAATTTTTCGTCAAGCCGCCCGAGGAAGTAAACGTAGCCGTATGTCGACTATGTGGCCAGAAAGTCAAGCGTGGCCAGGGGGCCCATGTTGGGACTACAGCGTTGCGTCAGCATATGCAGCGTTGCCATTCGGTGGCCTGTGAAAACCGTGATAAAGATACGGCGGTTCTGCCTGCCCCAGCCCCCGCTCCATCACCCGCTCCGTTACTTGCTCCGTCACCCGACGTCAATCGCCCTCTTTAAGCTGCTTACGCTTCGCCACTCTGCCATGGGCCCCTGTACCACCTCCTCTTGCTGCTGCCAGGTCCAGAGTGTGTCATGGGTCCCTGTACGGCCTCCCATTGCTGCTGTCTCCATCGCCACTCTGCCATGTGCCACTTTCAGGTCTCCTCACACTGCTGGTGGGTTCCATTTTGTCATAGGGTGCTGGCAGATTACGGGCCTCCCATTGCTGCTGCCAGGCCCGTAATCTGCCATGGGCCCCCGTACCGCCTCCTCATGCTGCTGCCAGGCCCGTAATCTGTCATGGTCCCCTGTACCGCCTCCTCATGCTGCTGCCAGGTCCAGAGTGTGTCATGGGTCCCTGTACGGCCTCCCATTGCTGCTGTCTCCATCGCCACACTCTGCCATGTGCCACTTTCAGGCCTCCTCACACTGCTGGTGGTTTCCTATTTGTCATAGGGTGCTGGCAGATTACGGGCCTCCCATTGCTGCTGCCAGGCCCGTATTCTGCCATGGGCCCCCGTACCGACTCCTCATGCTGCTGCCAGGCCCGTAATCTGTCATGGGCCCCTGTACCGCCTCCTCATGCTGCTGCCAGGTCCAGAGTCTCTCATGGGTCCCTGTACGGCCTCCCATTGCTGCTGTCTCCATCGCCACACTCTGCCATGTGCCACTTTCAGGTCTCCTCACACTGCTGGTGGGCTCCATTTTGTCATAGGGTGCTGGCAGATTACGGGCCTCCCATTGCTGCTGCCAGGCCCGTAATCTGCCATGGGCCCCCGTACCGACTCCTCATGCTGCTGCCAGGCCCGTAATCTGTCATGGGCCCCTGTACCGCCTCCTCATGCTGCTGCCAGGTCCAGAGTGTCTCATGGGTCCCTGTACGGCCTCCCATTGCTGCTGTCTCCATCGCCACACTCTGCCATGTGCCACTTTCAGGTCTCCTCACACTGCTGGTGGGTTCCATTTTGTCATAGGGTGCTGTATGGCCTCCCATTGCTGCTGCCTCCACCGCCACACTGTGGCTCCACACTCTGGTTTTGGCCCCGTGACTGCCCAAATGAGTGATTCTAAGATCGACGGCACTCATCTGCATGTCATACTGACTGACAGTATTATTTCTCTTCCCCAGCAGACTCCAAGGGCATTTAAATTAAAGGTACAGTGTTCTGCACTAATATAAAGGCTCTCTGAAGCCTAGAAACACCCTTTTTATAAGTTAAATTCGCAGCGAATATATTCGCCTCAAACCGAATTTATTCCTCGAATTCGCCGAATCAGCCGAATCGAATTTTTGAATACTTTGCTCATCTCTACTTAACATGTTATCATAGGTAACTGTTATCCAGATTAGCCTATGCATTCATCCACAGTGCTCTCTTCTCTAGTTCCAGCACTGATACGAACTGCAGCAAATAAAGCTCATACCAGATCCAGTAAAGTTGGTAAACATGTAGTATTTATTACACTATTAAAATCACATACATAGCATGCCAAATTAACAGACTGATATATCATGTGGATAAAAACTCACTCCAAGAATCTTCACATTTATCAGTTATAATATAAAAGCAACTGTCAACAGCTATACAGACTAAAAAAAAAAAGTTGACAAGTTTCGTGTTATCTCAGCACTTAATCATGGTTCTCTCTCAAGAGTTTAAATAGCCTACTCCAAACCCGCAGCAGCTGTAAACCATCAATCATGAGAGTAGCTTGCTCACATTAACTGCTTGCCCACTACCCAATAGTAGAAGTACTGCTACAGGGCATCAGAGCTGCACAAAATCACACACACATATATGTATATATATATATATATACATATATATGTGTGTGATTTGCATTTCTAGGTATTAAGTGCATGCAAGCTCCGCCCTACCCACGCCACCATTTGCTGCTAGGAATGTCAATCACCGCGTCTCGGCCGGAGATTCCCCATGTAAACAACACAGGTATCTCTCCTGTCAGCATAGACAAGCACAGCAGAGAAATGCAAAACAGCATGTCTCCCTAGTAAAACACAACACCTAATGTAAAACACCCACAGCACACAATTAACCGTTTGATTGCCCCAGATGTTAACCCCTTCCTGTCCAGTGTCATTAGTACAGTGTCTGTACTTTTTATTAGCACTCATCACTGTATTAGTGTCATTGGGATGTCAGTAGCAGTTAGTTCCCACCCAGTGTCAGAATTCCCGCCGCAGTCTCGCAGTTCTGCTATAAGTCGCTAATCGCCACTTTTTCTTGTATAAAAAATGTTTAAAGAAAAATTCCTATATATATACCGCCATTTGTAGATGCAATAACTTTCACATAAACCAATCAATATACACTTACTGGGATTTTTTTTTAGCAAAGACATGTAGCAGAATACATTTTTGCCTAAATTTATGAAGAAATTTGAATTTCAAAATTTTTTTACTGGATATGTTTTATAGCAAAAAGTCAAAAATATTGTCTTTTTTTTCAAAATTGTTGGTCTTTTTTTGTTTACAGTGCAAAAAAATAAAAACCACAGAGGTGATCAAACATCACCAAAGAAAGTTCTATTTGTGGGAAAAAAACCCATAAATTTCATTTATGTACAGCGTTGCATGACCGTGCAATTGTCAGTTAAAGTAATGCAGCACCGTATCGCAAAAAAATGACCTGGTCAGGAAGGGTGGTAAATCCTCTGGAGGGCAAGTGGTTAAAAGCATCCAATTATATATATACATAAAACAAACTAAATATTATGAGAACTAAAGAATAAAATCCACAATATATATACGTACATAGAAAAAAACAATAATAATTCTTAGGTGGTCCCAAAGAAATATTATTCACATGTAATACCCTAAATCCTCTCCATGTAACTTTCAGAATCTCACAGTCAAAAGAAAAATAGAAGGACAAAGGCAAATCCAGCACAATCCACAGACCAATGAAAAAATAAACTAAACAAAACACCTATCCTTTATTAATTTGCAAAGATCAGTCCATGTATGTGAATATTTACTACTCATCCAGCATCATCCCAGATTGGGTGTCAATTTTCTAGTAAAAAGGAAGTAAGCAACATAAGCAGAACAACCGATGAACAACAAATGTCTGTTGAGCCAGCCAATCAAGTCCACTTATTAGCTTTCCATGGTGGTGTGCAAACAATGTTCCAATGCCCCTGAATGTAAAGTGGACACTTTCATGTAGGCTCATCTCTAGTTGCACAACAGTGAAATGAAAAAATGTTACAGGAGATTTGGATGACATGATGGGCATTGCTAATTCATAAGTCTGTAGTTTCTCAATCAGCACCTTGCCACACCTAGCCCAGTCAACTGCATTCTGGATTGACATCCCTGCCTATGTTCCTGAAACCATTCCACTGTGAGCTGAAGTGTCTGGAAAGGAGAGTATTTGAGGCGAAATGAAGAAGCCATGCTTTAAAAAAAGCCCACATTAACATTACATACCACATTCTTTAACTGAACCACAAATTAGGTGTGGGTTAGGACTCTAAAAAACCAAAAGCCATTTTTTTAAAATTCTACAAACAATGCTACAGTAATAGATAAAAAATGTTTATTGTATAATTAATTTTTATAATGTATTATATTTAAAAAATACTGTATGTTGTCCAAGGATGCATTTCATAATTATTATCAGAATAAACAAAGCTTAAAATATACCTAAAAGCAAAACTATCTTCTTATTAGTTTTGGATAGAGTGAAGAGGGATGAGAACATTTTTATTGGTGTCTGTGCTCCCGTTAAGGAGAGTAACCTTCTCTATTTGGCCTGCTTACTGTTATCATTCAAAGTGAAAGTAAAAGAAAATTCCAATTTTTGGGTTGTCCCCAGAAAAGGAAAAAAATTTGAAAAGGGACACTAGTTCTGCTGAACTGGGGGGGAGGGGGAGCAAGGGATTCTTTTAATTTGTAGAGATTTATTTTTACTTCCTGTTTTGGCATGGGACAAGATGTAAAGGGAATGTTTCCAATAGGACACAGATTGCAAAATGAGAAAGAAAGTTTTGCCTATAGTCCAACTTTAATACATATATGACTAAGTTTTCAACCAATTATTGCAGGGACTACTGACAAAAAACAATGAGCTAACCAACACATATAAACATCTTTTTTTACTATTCTTTCATACTCATACATTCTGTGTTTTCACAGTTATTCACAACTTTACATAAATGTTAAACTAGCTATATTTGTAGTCAGATTCAAAAGATGAGTAGCTTAGTCCAAAATATGCAAGGTCACAGTTCACAGTCAACTATGCTGACCTTGCTGCTGGAAAAGGCACAAGAATGCTTGGGCATGTCATTGTTGCACAAGAGACCTAATGATATACCTGTCTTGAAAATAGTTATAACAAAGCTATATATTCCTTCTCCCAGAGGAATTACCTATAAAGAATAGCTGGAATACTTTGTATTTTACTGTCTTAACAGTTTTGAATGTGGACTAGAAAAAAAGGTGAGAGAGGAAAAACAATCATCTGACACAAAGTGCAAAGTGCATAAATGCATTTAAATTTGTTAAGTGGCAGCAACATTTTAGAAATGCTTTTGCCATATGTGTAAACCTAATGTGAAAACAGTGGTATCAGATCCAAGCTGCTGCCACCAATATATAACAAATGGCAGGTCAGATTTTAACTCAGTGGGGTAGATTTACTAAAACTGGTTCACTCAGAATTTGGTGCACCTGTGCTTGATAGCCAATCAGCTTCTAACCTCAGCTTGTTCAGTTAAACTTTGGCAATAAAACCTGGAGGTTGATTAGAAGTGCATCTAATTTTGCACTCTCCAGCCTTAGTAAATAAACCACACTGCCACCAACACATGAGGGAAGTGCAATTAAACTCATTTCAGATCACAGGACTACAATCAAAGTGTCAGCAAACTGAGAGTGATCAACCCCGGGGTCAGTAAACAATTGTATGCAGTTAACTGGTTAAACAACAAAATAGCAGAAAAGGAAAATGGTGTAGTAAAATATTTACAAAATGAATTAATATAACTGAAAGCAGTCAGTAATACAACAGCAAAACAAAAGGGATTACAATCGAAAGTATTTAACAAAAGTCCTGCGTTCTTTGGGATGTTACAGAAATCCAAGATTCAAAGTCTTTAGGTTCTTAGGAAATAAGACTTTTGATAGACATTCTTTATTTCCATGGAAAAGTAGAGCTCCAAATGACTGGTGCAGTTCCACTTTTTTGGACCCCAAGTAGAGTGTCAACAGCAATTACTTGATCGATCAAGGGGTCTGAGGAATGGCCAAGTGATATCAAAAATGATTCGGTAGCTATCACTCATACATATACTCCTTATAAAAACAATATATTAAAAAGTATCTTCAAAAGTCTACTTGTTACATTCTGCTAAGAGTAGATTATTGTTCCTAATGAAATTATCTTTTAGATGAAAACAAATATAAACCACCTAGGTGATGGAATGTGTCTAACACGTGTCCTGCACCTCATAATATAGATGAATTTGATCTTAAAATGATGGTAATTAGTTGATGCATGTGAATATGACCCTATAATTGATGTAATATTATCAGCCCATGAGTTATGAAACACTTTAAAATGTTGACTCTACAGGGAGAAATATTCAGTTAGGAAAGTGTACTCTGCAGGCTAAACCATATGATAGGGTAATAAGCTTGCCTAATGGACTGTGAGCTTGGGAGATGTCAGGTTACTAGAGGTTAATTGGTTTGACTGTGACAGTTATGAAGTTTGGAACCTCCAAATGTCAGAAAAACTGTGGTCCCCTTATTCTGACAAAATTTGCCACTCTGCATTAAATTCAAGTATTTTATTGTATGTAGAAGTCAGCATTCCATACGCTCCCACATGCACACCCTTTTGGCCTTGACATCTTGATTCCATTACAACAGAAAATGTTTTTAATTCAGAAAACATTTGACTTCAAAAAAGTTCTATGCAAACTCAAGCTGGGAATACAAGACCAGTTACAGTGGGGCAAAAAAGTATTTAGTCAGCCACCAATTGTGCAAGTTCTCCCACTTAAAAAGATGAGAGAGGCCTGTAATTGGCATCATAGGTAGACCTCACTATAAGAGACACAATGAGAAAAAAAATCCAGACAATCACATTGGCTGATTTGGAAAGAATTTATTTGCAAATTATGGTGGAAAATAAGTATTTGGTCAATATGAAAAGTTCATCTCAGTACTTTGTTATATATCCTTTGTTGGCAATGACAGAGGTCAAACGTTTCCTGTAAGTCTTCACAAGGTTGGCACACACTGTTGCTGGTATGTTGGCCCATTCCTCCATGTAGATCTCCTCTAGAGCAGTGATGTTTTGGGGCTGTCGCTGGGCAACACGGACTTTCAACCCCCTCCAAAGGTTTTCTATGGGGTTGAGATCTGGAGACTGGCTAGGCCACTCCAGGACCTTGAAATGCTTCTTATGAAGCCACTCCTTCGTTGCTCGAGCGGTATGTTTGGGATCATTGTCATGTTGGAAGACCCAGCCACGTTTCATCTTCAATGCCGTTGCTGATGGAAGGAGGTTTGCACTCAAAATCTCACAATACATTACCCCATTCATTCTGTCCTGTACATGGATCAGTCATCCTGGTCTCTTTGCGGAGAAACAGCCCCAAAGCATGATGTTGCCACCCCCATGCTTCACAGTAGGTATGGTGTTCTTTGGATGTAACTCAGCATTCTCTCTCCTCCAAACACGACGAGTTGTGTTTCTACCAAACAGTTCTATTTTGGTTTCATCTGACCATATGACATTCTCCCAATCCTCTTCTGAATCATCCAAATGCTCTCTAGCAAACTTCAGATCAAATCTAGGATTACACCTAGTACCCTGGCATAAGGGGAGGGACTGATGGTTTTATTATTGTCTATATATATTTTAGCACAAAATGCTTATTTACTTAGGCCTGGTTTCCACATATCTCTTCTCATACCATTCCCAAAGGGATCTGGTTCTATAGCCCATGCTTGTATAAACACATATAATAGAATAAGGGGACCTTGGTGTTTATGACTTTTGGGGGTGCCCAGACCTCATTATTCTCACAAGCTGTATCCATTTTCTCTCCCTGACTGGGCCCCTGCCTTGCTTTGTACCCAGCTCTCTCAAGTGTCTCCTACCCGCCCTGTCTTATGTTTTCTCCTTCCTCTTCTTGCTCACAAATGAGTGGTGTTTGTGCACTACCTATGGGTCTTGTGATCCATCCTCTATCATGCTACTTTTTTCTTGAAGGTTTTTTTTTTCACTTTTTTTTTGCTTTTTTATAATGTGCTGTGTTGTATCACATCTTTGCCTTGCTTGAACTTTTTGAGAGTTCAAAGGGTTCCTTTTCACCAGGGCTTGGTAGTGTTGGACAAAATGTGTACTGAACTAATAAAATTGGAGGAATCTTGAGAGGTAGTTAGTATGATTGCTTCAAATGCACATTACATCTGCACATTAAAGTATTTGTTCAGTTTTAAATGACCCTTACTCTTTACAAAGACATTTACAAGACAAACAAAAGTTAAAAAAAATGAAGTAGAAAACAAAATCATAAATGAAATATAAATATCACACATTGCAGAAAGCATTTCACATACAGGAATTCATTGACCTTAGGTAACTAGTTTTGTAACTTAGAGAATATTGGGATTTTCTTGCTTGCAAAAAAAATCTAAAGAAAAACAGCATACTGTCAAGGACAGTTTTGATAAAGCACAGAGGCATCAGGATATAGAGTAAAATATTGACATTCTTACTTTGTGTTTATACAAAAGGTCTTGTTTTCACGCAATTCTTTTGTTCTCTATCCTTGGTAATAACTGTATACATGTTGCAACCAAACAACTATTTGAAAAGACATCAAATGCTTCTTTTTATATAAACTAAAGAAAAGTGTAAAATCGGATAAAGATGCCATCTATATGTTAAAGTGAATCTAAACCCAAAAAAGTTACATATTTCACCCTACCTGTCTTTGTATGTAGTGATGGAAGTATTATTTTCTTCTTTAAATGCTTTACCCCCCTTATTTTTACCCAATGATTCCTTCAATAACACACATCCTGTACCAGAGGGACAATGCTCACTCACTGCTCTATGGAGAAACAATATTGTAATCCTAGGCTGCTCCTGATTTGAGTTATACACCTCCCCCTCTTCTCATCTCCATTGCATAGAGGAACCCTACTTTGTAGCTCACAGAAGATAGCAAAGACACAAGATTGCTAACAAGATCAGACATTTTTCTGTATTTGAAGAAAAAACAGCACAGCAGGAATCACGGCACTACAGAAATCACCCTTGAGGGGCCAGTGTGTCCATTAATGAATACAAACTGATCCGTCATCAGACAGAGGAAATAATATAAAGAAAGAAAGCTCTCTTTTTCTTCTAAATGATATCAAATTCATTTGGGCAGTGTTGCATGAGTAATTGTCAATCAAACTGTCACAGCACTGAAAACTGAAAAATGGCTTGATAATGAATGGGTATTACAGGCTAGTACTGAGGTAGATAAATTATTTTGTGATTTAGCAAATGCAATATGTCCTAGAGTTACAATATCTCAACAAAATGATGCAGGAAATTGTTCTTTTGAATATATAGTTCTTACTGTTTTTTGAGTTATGTGGGATTTAGTTCAATTGAATAAAACCCCAGTTAAAAAAAATAACACAAAAGCAACCTGTCAGTGAATAACAACTATCTATTGAGAGATAATTAACATGAACAAATCAGGAAGATTTAGTTAGTATTGCTCTGTGTTATATAAAGTGCTTGCTAATCCATTCATAGTTATCACTATGAATTTAAAACATTAATGAAAGCAAGTTACTTGTAAGAACAAAAAGGAACCCTTTTGCTTAGTCTTAACTGCATTTCTATCAACATTAGAATATATCATTCCCAATAAGTTCACATTCACCTTCAAAATAACTATTTATATATTGTAACCCTTTATTATTATAAGGTATTTGTAAGCCAAGGTGGCAAGGCAAGATGGGAAAACACAGAAGTTCAATATTTATAATTCATTTTTCTATTTCTGTTTTATTTTGCATTATCTGTTCATCTCTGGTTACTTGTGGGTAAAGTTTCAGAACTCATGGGATGTTTGCACATTAACTGATAAGAAGAATTCAAAAGCTTGATGAATCTGTTAACAGGGTGACTGTAAAGTTCAAAGATATCTCAATGCTGTCTCCAATAGCACATTTTGGTTTAAATGCTTACAGATATAATCACACAAAAGGATGCCCTGATAACCTGATAAATTGCAGGGGTTGCAATCTAGAGGCCCCTTTTAATAATAAAGGGACCCCAAGTTACCCCCCCATGTAATAGTACCCCTTCTAATTTACAAAAAAAAAGTTGTTATCTAGAAGTAAAGATATCAATTTGACAAATCATTTAATAAGAAAAAAAAAATTCCCCCCAAAAAGTCACTGTAAATACATCATCAATTTTGATTTCAGAAACCTGCCAAGTTGTAAGGAAATATGTCTTATTAACTGGCATCCATTTTGTATAATGCCTCCATTTCTAGATGTGTGAACAGTTAGTTTATTTTTTTTGTAACTCCTCTCTTGTTTCTGAGAATTGTTTCTATTTTCATTGTAAACGGAACTACCTTATATGGTATCCCTCAGTTTCTGTTCTTCACGTAACTATATTGATAAGAATGGAATGTTTCACTGATCATCCTAAAATTAAGCAACTTTCACTGAGTTCTGTATAACAGTTCTTGTTTTGCATTAAACTTTTAGAGATTTAGCTTATACACTTCAGTGTCCAGAGCTTTATTTCTCCCAGGCCTGGTGGTGAAAATAACGAGGACAGGGGGCTACAGACATAGTCTGATTCCTATCAACTGGTGTCACAACTGGGATTAAAGGCATGGTCAGGTAAGCTGAGCCAGTCTCAGTTATACCTGGATTGTCCCCCTTTAGGACCCAGGGATAGTAGTCCAAGGTTCTGTTTGAGATTGTTGGATCTCGCGGGGAGTCTTTAAGGTTGGACCTCAAAGGGAATTCAGAGGTTTTGGGAACCTCTGGGGAAAAATTGCCTAGGCAGGTATAATATTGTGAATTCACAGGAGTCCTCGTTTATTTTTGCCATTTTAGAAATATAAGTGCTAAGAAAGGTGTGGGAGGAGGTGACAGCCGAGATGGAGAGAATATGGAAGAGTAGGAAATCATTAACAACCGCTGTTACTTGTAAGCAAGGAACAAAAGAGACAGTGACAGAGTATGTGAAAAGATTTAGAAAAGTTTGGAAGCAAGAAGCTGGGATGGATATGGCTAGTGCAGAAATGGGAACTATATATATCCAAACCTAAAAAGACTTGAAATTTTGCTGTTAATAAAACAGCTTATTTCAAACTTCACAGAGATGGATGCAGGTACGTTTGAAAAACAAGTGATGGAGAAAGATGCTGCTGGATGTTTTGAGGTCTCCAAATCTACCAACAAAGCACATTTTCAGGGGTTACAACATAGTTATAATTAGAGATGAGCGAATTATTCAAAAATTCGATTCGGCTGATTCGCCGAATTTGCGGAATAAATTTGATTCGATGCAAATTTATTCGCTGCGAATTTAACTTATTAAAAGGGTTTCTAGGCTTCAGAGAGCCTTTATATTAGTGCAGAACACTGTACCTTTAATTTAAATGCCCTTGGAGTCTGCTGGGGAAGAGAAATAATACTGTCAGTCAGTATGACATGCAGATGAGTGCCGTCGATCTTAGAATCACCGCACACTTCACTCATTTGGGCAGTCACGGGGCACGACGAAGAAGATGAAGAAGAAGATGAAGAAGAAGAAGAAGAAGATGATGAAGAAGAAGAAGAAGAAGAAGAAGAAGAAGATGAAGAAGAAGATGAAGAAGATGAAGAAGAAGAAGAAGATGAAGAAGAAGAAGATGAAGAAGAAGAAGATGATGAAGAAGATGATGATGAAGAAGATGATGAAGAAGAAGATGATGAAGAAGAAGATGATGAAGAAGATGAAGAAGAAGAAGAAGAGGATGAGGAAGAAGAAGAAGAGGATGAGGATGAAGAAGAAGAAGAAGATGATGAAGAAGATGAAGAAGATGATGAAGAAGAAGATGATGAAGAAGAAGATGATGAAGAAGAAGAAGATGAAGAAGAAGAGGATGAAGAAGAAGAAGATGAAGAAGAAGAAGAGGATGAGGATGAAGAAGAAGAAGAAGAAGATGAAGAAGAAGAAGATGAGGATGAAGAAGAAGAAGAAGATGAGGATGAAGAAGAAGAAGATGAAGAAGAAGAAGATGAAGAAGAAGAAGAAGAAGAAGATGAAGAAGAAGATGAGGATGAGGAAGAAGAAGAAGAGGATGAGGATGAAGAAGAAGAAGAAGAAGATGAGGATGAAGAAGAAGAAGATGAGGAAGAAGAAGAAGAAGATGAAGAAGAAGAAGATGAAGAAGAAGAAGAAGAAGAAGAAGAAGAAGATGAAGAAGAAGAAGAAGTGGAAGTTTGCTAATTTTCGGATTCGGTGCGAATTGAATTTTTCCTAATATTCGAAACGAATTCCACTTCGCCAAGTTCGATTCGCTCATCCCTAGTTATAATCCTAGAGAAAGAGGCAGCAACAAAAATAGGGGACAAGAGTAGAATGTGAACATTCAATTGGGAAACACCCCCTTTGTGTGTTTCAGACTCTCACAGAAAAGGTCCCATAGTGAAACATTCTTTCAAAATCATATCAGGATGCTCTGTGAATGTGCTAGGCAGAGATCTGTTGGGAAAATTCAAGGCCACAATCAGAGTGAGAAGGGAGGGGTGCACAATGAGTCATCTCACTGTTTTATGAGCATAAAAAATTTAGACAAAGTGAAGCCTGAAGTCTGGGCCAACAGTAAGCTAGATGTAGGATATATTCCCTGTACACCTTACAAGGCCAGACGTAAACCTGGAGTTGATCCAGTATACCAAAAGCAGTATCCTTTGTCACAAGGAGATTGATGGTACTTACCGTTTAGTGCAAGATCTCAGGGCCATTAACAATCTCATTATTCCAATCGCACCCATTGTCAAAGATGTGCCCTCATTGATTACCTCCATTCCACACGATACACAGTATTATACTGTGATTGATTTAAGCAAAGTTTTTTTATTCCGTCCAAGTTGACGAAGAGACACAACTACTGTTTTGATCTGGCAAACAAACAGTCAACCAGGGCCAGATTGCCCTAAGGCTACGTGAATTCTCCGACTGTATATTCCATGGCACTCTGAGAGTCTTTAAAGGGCTGGGTACCCCACCATGGTTCCACATTGCTCCAGTACATAGATGATGTATTACTTTGTTCACCCAACAGGGAGGCTTGTAGGCAGGACAGTATATCTCCGTTTTCTGGGCACAAAGGGACACAAGGTGGCAAGGCAAAAGGTATGATATTGTCAAATTTTGATGGATTACTTGGGTTTCACTCTGTCACAAGGCACCATAATGATGAGCCAGTCCAAAATCCAAGTTATTACGGGTCTGCCCCACCCAAAAACTAAAAAGGAAATGCTCTACTTCTTTGGTATGGAGAACTAGTGTCACCAATGGATACCTGGCTGCTCCCATTATGACAACATACTCAGGCAACACACTAAGATTGAAGCTTCAGACCTCATTAAGTGGGACCAAGTATCCACCAATGCCTACCAAATCTTGAGGTCCTCACTAGTTTCCTCTCCTGCTCTGGGTTTTGATGTTTTGATGTTGACTTTCATGTATATGCTTGTGATAATTGTAAAACCATGGTAGCTGTGGTCGCTCAGGATCTAAGAGGACACATGAGGCCAGTAGCCTATTTTTCAAAAGTAGTGCCAAGTCCAGTATAGGGCATGCCGGCATATCTGAGAGTTCTGACCGTCTGTGCCATGGCAGTAGAGGACTCAATAAGTGTGGCTCTGGGACATAAAACCATTCTTCACACTGCCCATCATTTACTGCCTGTCCTTAAGAACCTTAAGCACAAAGGGCAAGCGGTTATGAAGTGATTTTGACATCAACTGCTAATTTGGAAGTAAAATATGCAAATTCTAACTCAGGTCCCTTACCTATGTTAAATTGTTTGCTAGGGATAGAAGGTGAAACTGATAATCCACACGAGGAACATGACTGTGTTCAGGTAATACATGAAGACAGGGGCGGACTGACAACACATGGGGCCCCCGGGCAATAGGGGATCATGGGGCCCCCGTGTCCTTGCCCAAATTTAAAAAAGCCTATGAAAAAGGTACCAGGGGCATCTCATGGGGCCCCCTACTGACCCCGGGCCCTCAGACAGTGCCCGAGTTTCCAAATGGTCAGTCTGCCCCTGCATGAGGATACCACTCCCAGAATTGACATGAAACAACTAAAGGGTTGACATTATATGCAAAGGTCTAATGTCAAAGGAAGGTATAAGAGGACTCCCACATCACAATGCACAGTTCTATGGCATAGGACATCGGGGATGGCAGGTAGTGAGAGATGAAATAAATAAAATATTTTTTGCAAAGGAATTAATCCCTCGATGGGGATGTCTGGTAAGTATAGACTTGGACATAGGACCAACATCTACATCAAAGGTTATACACAAGGTATCCAAACTGATGAGCATTGACTGGAAGTTACACATACCCTACCATCCACAAAGTTCTGGTCAGGTAGAACGGGCCAATAGGACCCTGAGAAAAAAACTAAGGAAGGCAACAGGTGGGACATTTAAGGGATGGTTCTAACTGCCAGCTGTTCTGGCTGAGATGAGGATAACACCTAATAAAGTCACCAAATTTTCCTTTTTGAAATTTTTATGGGCAGGCCATTCCCTACCCCCTGGACAAAAGGTTCTTTGGTAGTTATGCCGGGTGATTTAGACTTTTCCAGGAAAGATATATCCAGGAATTGATTAGGGTGTCAAATGGTGTATATGGTGATATCTCTATCACGTTTTTTTTTTCCCACAGATAATCCAACACACCAGTACAAGCCAGGAGAACCACAGTTCTGACTGCTGATCCCAACGTCTGGATACATGCTTCTACAGTAAAGAGGATCCCAGAACCACAAAAGAATGAGGAGCAACAGACGGAACAAGGAAAGGAGACAGACCTATAAACACCCTCCAATTTTCAGAATGCTGCTTCATTCAGAGACAATCTGGAAGAACTTTCTTTTGATCGGGTTGTCTCTCAGTGATAACTTTTTCAGTGGCTTACAGGGCTAGATACTGCTACTATCACTCAGAAGAATGGCCACCAATCTGTGGCCACAACAGTAAGACTTTCAATGACACTGAACTCATATAAAAAGAGAATAAAAGATAATTGACTGAAAATATGTCACTATTGAAATTTAAGTATAGGTATGCCAAGTTCTCGGGAATTGAGAGTTGTTGGGTTTGCAGTATGCTCCACCCTGAAACTGTGAACATTCTTTTGTATGCTGCACCAAAAATATGTGACATCAATGTTTATTGGTAATCTGAGTATCATCCTTACAAATGTTACTACAAGGCCTAAATATGAAGTGTTGGGAATTATGAAGGAACCTGAATAGTGTTTTAATTTAGGTAACTAATCAAATGAAGAAAATAATTTTGTACTAAGCTTAAACATAATGTTACTGGGAAAGTACCTAAGGATAGTAATTTTGTACAAGTAAATACCACTAAGAATAGATGAAAAAAATACATAGGAAACATATCTACATGTGTTTTTTTTAATGTTGAATTTGAATGTTGTATTGAGGAAACAGGTGCTCATGAATGAAATGAAAATAGAACAAATGGGTTCAGCATTGATCGAGCTGTGCGAGTCTACTACTGACCATGAGTATTGTACATGGATACATAACACATCTGCTGAGATCCCAGACTGCTATGAAGTCATTGAGAATCATAGAGCCCAGGTAAATGCTTGACAAGTTTGAACTAGATCCATAGCCAAAGATGGCTGGAACCCTTTTAAAGAGTAGGGCAGTTTTGGAGATTTTTTTTTGGATGGTTTAAGAAAGTAGGCATGCAGATTTTGCTGTTTTTTACTAACATTTATGTTTTATGTTGTTGCTAAACTTTGCATGTGCATTTGTAACAAGTTTTTAAAGAACCCGGATTCATATTGGAAAAAACAACTGTGAAACGTGATGTGTTGTCACTATGTGACAAAAGAGAGGAACTGTAAGGAAAAATGTCATTAACTGACATCCATTTTGTATAATGCGTCCATTTCTAGATGTATGAACAGTTAGTTTCGTTTTTGTAACTCCTCTCTCATTTCTGAGAATGGTTTCCATTTTCATTGTAAATGGAACTACCTTATATGGTATCCCTCAGTTTCTGTTCTTCACGTAACTATATTGATAAGAATGGAATGTTTCAGTGGTCATACTAAGATTAACCCCTTCACGCCTAAGGGTAAAACAAATCTAAAGGCCTAAGCACAATTCTGCACCGTTGACATGTGATAGCAAAACTGTACATATCATCACAACTACTTTGCACATCCAGGTGGATTATACCTTGATTTTTTCAGGACAAATTGGGCTTTCATTTGGTGGTAAATGGTAATGGATATCTCCTGATTTTTTTTTTATTATCAAAGGAAAACTGGCCAAAAATAGTAAAAAAAAATCCTTTTTTTTTATTTAGCTATGTGTTTCTTGTTATAACCATAACCTACCACCAAAGAGCAACCCAAAATAAATTCTCCAGCTCTTGACGATTGCAGCGATACTATATATGTGTATGTTATTTGTTGTTTGTACCCGTAGTACAGCCCAGAAACCATAGTACGCATTTTGTTTTTGTCTTTTTTTTTTTTTTTTTACCTAAAACACACTAACACTAACTGACACTGACATTAACACTAACTGACACTGATACCAATTTTTTTTAAACCCTGACCTTGACCTTTGACCCTGACCTTTGACCTTGACCCTGACCTAAACACTAACCCTGGCACTGCACTAGATCAAACCTTGATCTAGGTATTTTTTTTTATTTTTTCTTTTATTTTTTTAATATTTATTTATTTATATATTTTTTTTTTTTACAAACTTTTTTTTTCTTCTCTCTGACAGGAGTTCGAGAGATACAATGTATCTCTCTTCTCCATTCATAGAGAGAGAGAGATAAAAAACAAGGGGACTGGGCTGCACAGTGACTGATCACTGTGATAGCCAATCAGAGGCTATCACAGCAATCATGTGACCCGGGACCGGGAGTCCCGGGTCCCGATCGTTAGTATCAATTCCTTCATCTTCCAGGAACTGCCTGCATACTCTCAACACATGAGGCCGGGCATTGTTGTGCACCAGGAAGAACCCAGGACCCACTGCACCAGCGTAGGGTCTGATAATGGATCCAAGGATTTCATCCCGATACCTAATGGCAGTCAGGGTGCAATTATCTAGCCTGTAGAGATCTGTGTGTCCCTCCATCAACATGCTTCCCCAGACCATCACTGACCCATCACCAAAACGGTCATGCTGGACGATGTTACAGGCAGCATAACGTTCTCCACAGCTCCTCCACACTCTTTCACGTCTGTCACATGTGCTCAGGGTGAACCTGCTCTCATCAGTGAAAAGCACAGGGAACCAGTGGTGGACCTGCCAATTCCGGTGTTCAATAACAAATGCCAATCGAGCTCTATGATGCTAGATAGTGAGCACAGGGCCCACTAGAAGACATCAGGCCCTCAGGCCACCCTCATGAAGTCTGTTTTTGATTGTTTGGTCAGAGACATTCACACCAGTGACCTGCTGGAGGTCATTTTGTAGGGCTCTGGCAGTGCTCATCCTGTTCCTCCTTGCACAAAGGAGCAGATTTTGGTCCTGCTGATGGGTTACGGACCTTCTACAGCTCTCCTAGAGTAACTGCCTATCTTGTGGAATCTCCTCCATGCTCTTGAGACTGTGCTGGGAGACACAGCAAACCTTCTGGCAATGGCACATATTGATGTGCCAACCTGGAGGAGTTGGACTATCTGTGCAACCTCTGTAGGTTCAAGGTATCCCCTCATGCTACCAGCACTGACCCTAGCCAAATGCAAAACTAGTGAGAAACAGTCAGAAAAGATGAGTAGGGAATAAAATATCAGTGGTCTCCACCTGTAAAACCATTCCTGTTTTGGGGGTTGTCTCATTGTTGCCCATCTAGTGCACCTGTTATTAATTTGACTAACACCAAAGCAGCTGAAACTTATTAGCAACCCTCTCTGCTACTTAATTGACCATAACAATATCCCAAGAGTTTAAATGACTTGATGCTATATTCTGATTTAAAAGTGTTCCTTTAATTTTTTTGAACAGTATATATAAATGCAATGATGGGAACAACCTAAAATAGCCATTTAGTATTTATCTGCATTTTTCCCAGGTAAAACACCACCAGACTAGATCAAGAAACAACATCAAAACCAGTTATTTGTTATAATTAGTTAGCGTTACCATACCATACAGTTATTTACAGGGTACATATTGTACATAATTGTTCATATTGTTTATAATTATTACCTACCCTAGTAAAATTCACAGTCTTTGTTTCCCAAATGTACACCATGTGCTAGTATTTTCTAGAGCCAGTATGATAAACCTAGCCTTTTTTTCTACCTTTGTTTTCATTTGAGTCATAGAAAAAAGCCACACAAACATGAAGAAAATATACAAACTCAGTTTAGATATCATTCCTGGTGGGAATTAAACTAAGGATTCTAGCACTTCAAAGCTAGACTGTAACGCCTCTTGCACATGGGAGTAAAAAACACTGCTTTTTTTACTGATTTGAAATTGCATGAATTGTTGTCTATGAAACAATGCACACAGCTGAATAAAGACCAGTAATACAGAAATGAGTACAGAGCCATAAACGAAAAGCACATTTTACATTTGAGTGCAGTAATTTACACACATACATGTGTTTACTTGTCTATGAGCATGTTTATGTGAATAGAAATGAGTACATTACAACAATGGCAATGAAGAACAATTTTAATCATCTAAACGCTTACGCACCTTTACGAGTCTATACTTGTGAAAAAGGCACACCCCTTTTGGCACGAAACTCATCGAGGAAGAGCAGTATGTCATGATG